>NW_027328835.1:21379-59400 GCF_048564905.1 Vicugna pacos | reverse complement strand
AGAGGCTGCCTGTTTCTCAGGAATGGTCATCTTAAACTGCAAATATTACAAACAATGTTGAAAAGATGAACCTGTGTACCTAAAATCCCCTATTTTCTATTAATCTGTTTACTACTTAGTTCCCCTATCAATAACACATAACAAATACTGCCATGATGGAGGTACACCGATGCTTAAAAGGAAATGAGATCTGTATCCTTTTGCTAAATTCCATGGCTTCCTTAATATGCAGTTCCACTTGGAATTTAGGAATGTCTGGTATAAGAAGTGAGAAACAGTTTGAGAAAATCCCGGCTCAGAATTATACATCACAACCACATCTCACATGTATATACAGCCGTAAAAAAGTTTAAAAGCAAAACTCCGTAACTACTCTTAAAGACCTTTGCAAACCTGGGCCTGCCAAGATGTTTCCAAACTGGAAAGGAACTCCAATCTCTTGCCTGGTACCGGACCAGAGGCTGGCCAGCCTTTTCTGTAAAAGCAAGAGAGTAAATATTTTCAGTTTTGCAGATCATTTTGTTGTAACCATGCAGGTAGGCAATAAGAAAGCTAAGAGCACTGGGAGATAGGAAACAAACGGGCATGCCCACACTCTCCCTTCCACTCAGGGCAGCTTCTCTGTGGTGGGGAGCTTTGCCACAATCACTTGCTTCTTTTTTCCATTGGTTTCTTTGTTTCCACCTTACTGCTGGAGCTCAGAACTTCAGGTGGGCCTGGTCCTTCAGCATCCATGCAGAGAAGGCTGAGCGGGGTTGGGAACCCCACCTGATGGAGAAGAGAGATTACTGGGAGGGACATTTTGGAGGCCACCATGACACGAGACAATCACACCTTCCGGGGTGAAAGGGAACGAAGACAAGGGAAGGACACAGTAGTGGGACCCCTAGGTCGCCTGCCAGGCTTGTTCTCCCTCCACGGCAACCATGGGGGCCTGGGGGGTGTTGGGCTTCAGCTACGGTGATTAGGATGAAGGGACTCAATATAAAGGACCCTCCAACTCCTCACTAGGTTCCAAACGCAGCCCCTCTAAGTCCACCCTCTGAGTTTCTGGAACTCTGCTGGAAGAATACATGAGCAGGCCAGAACCAGAGCCCAAGCCAAACATGACAGGGGTCTCGTGGGGCTGTAACCCCATGCTCAGTGGTCGGGGACTCCTTGCAAATCTGCAGAAATCCCTGTTCCACCTCATTCCTGGGAGAAACCCCAGATCTCCTCCTGCTCTGTCTGTTCTTCTCTTGAGGCTATTGTCCTGGAGGGATGCTGAGTCATTGAACCTGGTCCTCCAAACGTACATAAGCAGCCTGTTCAATAAAACAAATTATGCACTTTTTCACATTTGCCAGTTTTTTGATTCCAGAAAGGCTGTGGGACTCATTCTCACAGTCTCCTGTGCCCCCACCACATGGTGGCCCTCTGCTCATGTAAACACGATTTCCCACAACTGCACCCTGCCTCCCAGCTTGTCAGAGGGGAGTGTCCCACAAAGACACAGGTGTTTGTGAGGATCCTGTCCCCCAGCAGAAAACCTGCTCCTGGAGCCACGGACAGGGATCTGGCCTCCTAAGCCGCTCAGCTCTAATTCAAAGCCTAAAGTGGGGGCCCCGAACATTGCTGAATGACTTTCTGAATCACCTGGACTGGAGGGGACTGATTTTCTTTCCAGGAATGGAGGTAGCGCAGCCTCCATTTTCAGGGCTGACCTTGACGATGGATCTAGTTCCCCCGACTGCAACACAGGAAGGAGTGGCCCTTCCATCCCACAGGTTGGAGACCCAACCCAAGGGAGTACTGAAGCAGTGCATTGCTGCCAGGTCCAGCATCCCTGCAGAGTGGCCTCTGCCCTTGAATGACCCCCTTCCCAGGGCCTTTCTTGCCCGGACACCACCACACCCCAGGCTGTGCCAGAGCTCTGGGGCTCTGCGTGTCCAGGGCACACAGGTGGCACCTGAGCCAGGTGTCCCCTGGGCCTCAAGGGAGAGAGGTCTGCTTCTGCATCAGGGGAAGGTGACCCCACAAGGCTGGCAGGACACTCTCAATATGGACCTCCAGGAGCCCTGGGAGCAGTTTCCCTGCAGGTGTTAAGAGCCATCATCAGGAGGGCAGGCCCCTCTTTGTGCAGACCATCCAGCAGTGCTGGGCCCACGTGCTGACCTCAGAAATCTACATGCCCCCAAGATTCCCCAGGCAACCTCACAACTTCGTCACTTGGTGACCTGGGTACCACGAGCTCCTTGGCCATCCCATGAGGGTGGTCCTTGCAGGCATGGTCTCCAGGTTCTCCTGTTGAGAAATCCCCCTGGGTTTCTGTGGTCACAGAGCAGACACCAGAAGATTCTAGTCCTGCAGTGACCCCCACAGCAGTCAGCTCCCCTGTGCATGTCCAGGGACAAATGACAGCAATTTATTGCCAGGAACCGTGATTCCATACTAAGTTCAGGATCCTGGTAACTCACTCTGCACCCCAAAAAGCTTCCATGAGAAATGTGTGTATTGGGATGTCTGTGCCCCTAGAAGAGCTGTTCCTGAGGGTTCCTGGGACCCTCCAGCCCCTCTCAAGTTTCTCAGATCCTGGGTCTAAATTTCTATCTGCCTCTTTTGGTGTACGGCCACCTGTGTCTCGTGGTCACGGGTCACTTTATTGCATGACTTGGCATGTTCTTAGTGCTCGTCCTCCACCCCTGCACTAGACTCCCAAGATGTTCCCACTGACCCTTGGCTCCCTGGGTGGCTCAGGGGGCCCTAAGTCTGCACCCTTCACTCTCCTCCTCTACCCCCACCTCTGGGGCCACCCCTAGGTGGACTTGGAGGTGTTTGTAAATGAGTCTTACACAAGGACATATCTGGACAAAGCAGGACCCCACCCCCGGAAAACTCACCTGCTCCCTTCTCAGAAGAGGACCCCACAGCCCCACATTGCCTCCCAGGGGTCTACTCAGGACACAGTCCCCCAGTTCTGGGCAAGGGGTCTCCCTGGAATCCTTGCTTCCAGGAAGAGTCTCTCTGTCCTTCTTCAGAGTTTAGAGGTGTTCCCATGTCCCTGACCACCAAGATGCCCAGCACAGTCCCTTCAGTGACCTGGAGAGACAAGTAACTTATGTGGCCACAGGTCTCACAGGACACACCTGCTGGGACCCCAGGCTAAAGGGCTGTCCTTCTGCCTTCTCAGGTGTGGCTCCCATGGTAACTTTTTGCAGGGGGCCCAAACGGGGAGTGTGGCCCAAAGCAGTTCATGGGGCTCTCTGGGTAGGGAAGACTTGGGCCAGGTGGCCTTGCCTGGTTTCCCTGCTGGGCCACTCTGAAAACCCCCGCTCCTCTGGCTGTGGCTGGAGGCCCCTCAAACCTCAGGGCGGGGCTCTTTCTCTCAGCCTCCACTGACTCCAAAGCCACGCTGGTGCTGGCGAGGGGAAAGAGCTTTCTTGCCTTCTTTTGGCCAAGTTGCCACAGGTGGATGCTGCGGGGAGCTGGAGAGAGAGGTAGCACTTGCTCAGATGTGAGTGGTTAAGCAATTTGACACCCTGTCAACTAGCCTTAAACATTGGAATGAGGTCTGTCCCGGTAAAGCTGGAAGTTACTTTCAGTAACTTGTCTAAAGATTTCTTTTTTTTTTCCACTTAAAGACTCATAAAACCTCTCCCAGGTCATTCCTGGTATGGACCATTATCCAGGGATCAATCAGGAAATGCAGGAGGAGAGGGGTGGGTGTGGGGGAGAGGGGAGGTTAGATCAGAGCCCACGGAGAGGAGATGCCCCTCCCAGGAGCCTCACACTGGGCAGTGGTTTCTGGCATCAAGCTCTCCTGTTCTCAGGCCCATTCCATCTGCGGGGTTTTCCAAAAACATAATGGTGGAAGGGCCATGGAGGACACCTAGAACTTCCAGAATAGACAGGGGGAGCAGAGTTACCATGCTGGCCCTGGGTTTGGAGACAGACCTGCAGTGGAGACCACAGGCTTCTGAGAAGCCAGTTTCGAAATAAAGGCAGTATGCACTGGAATACCCGGCTCAAGAGAGTGCTTCATCATAGACATGTAATTTACATAGTTCTCACCACTAAATTCTGTGTTCCCAACACGCTACATGAATGACGGCTTCAACACACATTCATTTCTGAGATGTGAAAAAGTGTAGAGCCGCTCTTTCATCCTGCATAATGGGCATGGCTACACTTAAGAACACTTACCAAGATTTCTCAGCAAGAGCCAATTTCGAAATAAAGGCAGTTTGTGCAGGAAAACCCTGTTGGAGTGAGGGCTTCCCCATACACATGTAAGTTATAGAGTTCCCCTCACCATGAAACGCTGTTCCCAACATGCTACATGCATGAAGGCTTCGACACACATTCTGTTCTAAGCTGTTAGCATGTGGAGAGCCGCTCTTTCATTCAGCACAAAAGGCATGGTTACACCCAGGAAGATTTACCCAGATTTCTCAGCTGCTTCCTTCAGCCAGATTCAAAATAAAGGCAGTTTGTGCTGGGAAAGCCTGTTGGAGCGTGTTCAGAGCTGTTTCGGGCTCTGTCCCAGCTGGAGGGTGCAAAGCCCAACCTCCAGAAAGAGGGACCAGGACCCCACCCGCCAGGTGGTGTTGCCTTTGTAGGGGAACAGTGATCTTTGGGTAAGATATATTGCGGCTCTCTCTAAAAACTGCTTTGACTTAAGTTTGCATCCTAGTCACCAGTTCCAGGACAACAGAAAAGGCATACCCTACATCCCTTTGCACTCAACTCTTCCCAAAAGAGCAAATATTTGTCCATGAAAATACCAACTGCTCTTCTAAGGCCCACTAAATACCCAGCAGTGTGGGCGGTGCACTCTTGATCAGGGACAGGAGGAGAGGGAACAGCGGTCCTCCTGCAGGCTTGGCCTGGTGTGGCAGCTGCGCTGTGGGTGCGTGGTGGGGAGGGAATGCAGGGAATCCTGTTTGAGGGGCCTCTGTGCACGCCTGCATTATAGTCTGAGGCTTCATACAAAGGCTCCAGGCATCCTAACTGGTTAGATACAGCCCCCACCCTTGGGCTGGAACCACCAGGAGATAAGTACCTGTAACAGGGACGGTGCCTGGTGTGGGGAGAGGTCATGGGACACTCCGGGGGCAGGGGCGGTGGTGCTGGGGAAGGCAGGGGATGCAGTGAAGGGTGGAGGGAGCAGGGTCCTTTGCTTGGGGGTGCGAGTTCTTTGGGAGACCACAGGGAATGGCACACATCATCCCCAACCTATACCCCAAATTCCTAGCCCCGCCAACACAGGGGCTGCTCTGCACCCTCTCAACGTGGCTCTCCTGTAAGACCGCACCCAACCAGGCATCTGGCACCCTGCCCTACCTCCCCTCTTGGGACAGATCCCGTCTTCTTGGAAACTGCCTAGCAGCGCGTATTCAAGGCCGGCAGCCGGCCTGGCGGATCTGCACTTCAGGTGCCCTACCTGGCCAGCCGTGCCTGCCTGGGCTCAGTCCTCTATCTTGCCCACAGGTAGCCTGGGTCCACTTCCGGTGCAAGCGGAGGCCGCGGAGCCCAGGCTGAGCCCCGCACACAGACAGGTGAGGGTGCCCCCACCCTGCCGCCCAGCCGCCCAGCCGCCCCGCCGCCCCGCCGCCCCGCCCACTGTTGGCAGCATTGCCCCAGCCTCCGGCCGGTGCCACCTGCAGCTGAGGACCTCCGCGCGGCCCCGCCCGCCCCGGCCCCACCCAGCTGCCCCATAAGCCTCCCCCCACCCCCGTCCTGGCCGCGCCCTTGCTCCCATTGGCTCCGAAAGTTCTGCTCTCGCACGTCTAGCCTCGGGAGGACGCAGACGCAAGCGCTAGGGGAGGGCCCCGCGGCGTTGCCATGGATAAAGACGCCGCGCTCCTCGCGGGCTGGCGTGCGCTTCTGGGGCAGGCAGCGGGCTCCGGAAGTGTGCAGCTGCCCGGGGCCATGGCGGTGTTTGCTGCTGGGGATGGCGGCTTGCTTGGCCGGGCCACTAGTTCTGGCCGCGTCAGTCGGCGGCCGACATCCTTTCTGGGGCGGCGTCTCACAGACGGTAAACGTACGGCAGCGCCGTTGGCGGGGCCAGTGGACATGGACCGGGGTGGGATCCGGGTTGGTGTGGCGGCCGGGGAGCGCTGAGGTCATGATGGCAGCCCTTCTTGGTGAAACAATAAAATGAATAGCCATTTTCACAAGACCTCTGAGTAAATCTACAAGGGAACTTCATCCTGGACTGAGGAAGAGGACTGGGGAGGAGGGGGCATTCAGGGGCACAGAGAATCATGGGCCACCTGTCCCACGATGGACTTTAGACTCACCCTCACCCTTCAGGAACTACTAAATACACACAGACAGAGTGCTATGGACAAGATTTTTTTTTTAAACAAATCCCTGAATCCCTAGCAGGTCTTGTTTCTACCCATACACAAATGGCTTATGTGCATAATGTTTCACAAAAACCTTAAAATATTATCACCCCAACTTGACACATCAAGAAACTGAGGTAGAGAAGTTTATCACATTCTACAAGATTAGAGAGAGGCCACGTCAGACACCGTATTTAAATCCAAGCCCCTGCTCCAGTGCTCACACTAGAAAGTGTGACATACTGCCCCTTTCCTGCCCTCTCCCTGCAATCAATCTCTGAAGAGTCTTTTCTGTGTCACCTGGAATCACAATCACATTCATTTTCCACAAAGAGCTATGTCACTCCTTGGAGGACTTTTCAAAATCTAAAGGGTTGGTTTGAGAGGAGAGATTTGCATTTTCTGTTTCTCAAAGGAAACATGGCTTTAAAAGAAACTGAAAAGTAGTTATCTAGTCTAAGCCCTCATTGTGCAGAGAAAAAACCGGAGGCTCAGAAGAGATGAGGAAAGGGCCTTATTAACAAATATTGCCTCAGTGCAGCACCAAGCCAGACCTGGCACTTCTAGGGGAGGATCTGGAAGGCCCAGGAGAATGAGTGTTAGAAAACAGAAAGAGAAGAAGCATACAAGGCCCCGTCTCTTCACCACCATACCATGAATTTCCACCAAATTACCCAGAATGGGTGCAGCCAATATTAAATTTGTCAAAAGAGGTTATAGAATTCTCAACCATAGTGGAAATTCCAACATTTACTGTGCTTTTTTCCCAGTTCAAGCATCAATTCAGTGGGCACTCTGTACCAGGGACTACACGAGGCCTGGGGTTCTCCCAAATACAGATCTCTATTACCACGTGTGCAAACCACATTAAGGCCACCAGAAGAAAAGCGCCCACAGATAAGATGGAATTACTGAAACTGAAAGCAGCAAAAGAGCATATATTACTAGGAAAAACGGTGCTCCTAGTAATGGACACATGGACATAGAATGCAAACTGTGTTTAGCAGGCAGGAAAGGGGGGATTAACAGATACAAATTAGTAAATATAAAATAAGTGACAAGGACCTGCTATATAACACAGGGAACTATATTCAATTTCTTGTAGTGATTTATACTAAAAACAATCTAAAACATATATATATATACATATGCATATGTTTATAACTGAATCTCTGCTGCACACTTGAAAATAACATTGTAAATTGACTACACTTAAATAAAAAATAATTTTAAAAAGTAAGTAAAAATAAATGCAACGCCATTAAGAAAAAATAAAAGAACTCTCTAATCCCCTTAACTGTAGGTGGTCGAGAAATCTAGCTGCAAACACCAAGTCCACTGGATCACTCCAGCACTGGCTGTCACTCTTTCTGACCATCAGAGAGTCACTTGCTTCACTGAGGTTACTTTTCTCTTCTGTGAAAGGCTACAGTTGCAACTAACGATGTATAGAATCTCATCATTCACAAGCCCAAAAAGTAGTGAGAACTTCACATGGGCCAGGCTCTGGGCAGATGAAAAGATATGGTCCCAGATATATTCATGGGTAGAAGAAGTTTATGCCATAAAGGTATAAATTCTTCCTGTTTTGATAGACAGATTCATTTCAATTCTGGTTAGAATTCCTACCCGATTTTTCTTGGAATATAACAAGTTAATTTATGGTCAGGAATAGCCAAGAAATTTCTTTAGAACCACCACTTGGGAGGGGTGGATAGGTCATTCATTTCCACTGCTCTTTCTGAAGTGATGAAAACGTTCTGGAATAATAATGCATGCACCACTGTGAATATGCAAAAAGCTGCTGAATTGTACCATTTAAATGGATGGAATTCATGGTGTGTGAACTATATCACAATAAAACTGTCCTATGAAAATTATTTCTTGACAATTATTTTTCAGTTTATACACTAGTCTGTCCCACAATTTAAGAAAAACAAAAAACCTAAACAAGCCAAACTATGCCAGGAGCACTTTAGGGCTGCAATATGCCTGGGTCTCCAAGGCCTCTGGTGGTGCTGTTCCTGTTAACACACACTAGCTGGGCTGGGCTAGTTAGGGACTGTAACTATCTTTTGAAAATCGAGGATCACTCCTTTCACCCTGGGAGAGGGAAGGAAGGAGGATGTCACAGCCTCATGCCTTCAGCACATTTTTAACAGAACCAAGCCCTGCTTTCACCACTGCAATCCCTCTCACTATAAAAACACGTGACATCAACAAGCACCGCCATCATAACACCTGAAAGTGTTCAAGGTACTTACCTGAGGCAGAAACATGGAGGGGGGAGACAGAACCTCGCTTAGCAGTGACGCTCCCTTATCCCGACTCCACCAGGAGAAGCTGGGCGTTAGAGCCGGAGGCTTTCAGCCCAGGTAGCAGCGCCCACGCCACAGAGCTGGTCCTCAGGGAGCGGGAAAGGGAGAGCAGGGCAGCCCCGGGGTTGCGGGGCAGGGAAAGCGGGGAGGGGGACGCGGGCTGCAGCCTCGCTCGGAGGACAGCCCCAGCCACAGTCCCAGGCGCCCGCCCCCGTCCGGGTCCGCAGACCCCGCCCGCCCGGGACACAGCCCGCCCAGGGGCGGGGACGGGCCGCCGGACGAGAAGAGCAAGCCCGGGAGGAGAGGACTAGCGGGAGGGAGAGGGGAAGGGGACGCCAGCCGCGGACTGAGGGGATCCCGGCTGAGTGAGAAATGGCAGGTGCACACCAGGCCCTGGACACCGTGGCCGGGACGCCGGGGCAGGTGGCGCTGGCAGAGGGGTCTGGCCTGAGCAATTCATCTGAACACGGGCTGACTAGCGCCCTTGGGGTCTGTGACAGGCGGACCGCCCTCCCGCAGCCGCCTGACCCCTTTCCCAGGAGCCCCCCACCTTGCACTTCCACAGTCAGAGGCCCCGACCCCAGGCAGGAACCAAAGGCCTACCGGGCGACGTAGTTGAGAAGCCTTTGGGCCCGATCCCCGGCTCGGATATGGAGCTCCCAACCAGCGGACCACTTGGCACTGACTGCGCATGCGCAGGAGGGCCAGCGATCCTCTCTGGGTTCTGTGAGAGAAGGTGGGACAGCGAGGGAGGGAGAAGATGGGAGCGGGTGGAGAGGACGGGAAAATTGGAGGGATACAGATGGACAGGATGAGCAGAGAGAAGGAAGGGATCTGGAGAAGGGAGGGTCTTAGAGGAGTTGGAGAAAAAAAGCTTTACCTCTGGGGCACCCCTATGCGGCAGACCTGCCTCTGTACCCTTCTGTTACCCTTCAAGCCCCGCAGCTCAATTTTACCACCGTGATCCAACCCTCCGTCCGATGCTTCTGCAGAAACCCTAGGGAGATCACACCCGTTGCCCCCACGCGGAGCTGGGTTTTCTGTTGCTCTGAGAACCAAGCACCCGCAGGTGTTGTCGCTCAGAACTTCCTTGGGAAGAGCACATATTCCCCTTTTACACGCTGGGAAACAGGCAGGCAGGATCTCTGCCTTAGCTCCACTGTCCCAGGTGTTGGGCTGGCGGGGAGGGGGATGGTACAAGATCAGAGCCCCAGACAGAGCAGACTGCCTGAGTGTTGGTGCATAGTCCCCATCCCTCCTGGGTAAACCATACCCCACCCTAGTGGAAACAACAAGGGCTCACAGTAGTTCCCTGGGTGTGGGAGAGCTGTCCTCATGTGAAGGAAAAGTCCAGCTGGGCTAACAAGCTAAGTCACAAATCTAAGTGTGATAAGTGTCAGTTTACTGATCTAAATTCTGCTGGGCTATCTCGTAAATCTGAAGTTTAGTGTCAGTTTATTGGCCTAACAACCTAACTCGTAATTCCAAGCTCAACAAGTGTCAGTAATGTGATCTGTTACAAATTGATAAGCTCCAGTGTACTTATTCCTTGCTTTTTGTTCTTTGAGCCTTATTGGCTAAGCCCCCTTACTTGTAACTAAGCCTTTAAAACCTCATGTGCACGTCTTGGAGGTACTCAAAACTTCGGAGCCGAAGCCCCTCTGAGCCCACCGGCATAATAATTCTGAGTACTCCAACACTCCGATTGGTGCTTTTGTCTTGGCTGGCCTGTTTCCATAACACTCAGCTCCAGTGCCCAGCTTTCTAGGTAGATAGGAGTGTTACCAAGTCGAAATTAATTCTCCTCAGTGCAGGACAGGCCAATAAGTTGGGAGACCAGATGTTGGGGCATGGAATAGCAAGTTTCTGTAGACCTAGATGGCAAACTAATGTCCTGGAAAACCATCTCCCCAAGTCACAATTCAGGCTCCTTTCCTATGTTCTTGGTTAGTGCAAACTTCTTAGTGTAGGAATTCCTTCTTGTTAGAATCCTTTCTTCTTGCAGCTATCTGCGTGGGTCAGATCCCTGTAAACCTCCAACAAAAGAAACGTTATTTTCTATTCTGCAATTTGCTATCTTTTAATGAATGAAAAAGTGTTAAATATCCTTAAAGGTCAGAGCCTTCAGAATAGGGTCTCCTGTTTATTTCAGGCTCTAGACAACATTGTTTTACAAGCAAGATGAAGCCTAGGTGACAGAGCATAGGGTTAAATTCAAAGGAACAAATCTAATATGGAGTCAGATTTGTTCTGTTATATTACCCGGCCAGATGCCACTTGAGGATTTAAACCCCTTTAAGTTAAAAATAACTAAAATTTTAAAGGAATTTACATACATAGGTGGGAATGTGCAAAGCATATCTGGAAAAGCACCCAAAGGATAGTAAACAGAGGCAACTCCAGAGAGGGCTGAAAGAACAGAGGATGAGGGAAAACATCTTTCACTTGTGTATTTTTGTTCTCTGAGTTTTTTTTAAACCATTTCCTTGTATTTCTTTTTCAGATAAAAGAAATGTGTAATGGAGCAAAGGAGTAATTAGCTTAGCAAATACAGCAGCCATGGAATCACTAGTCATCACTTTTGATTTAAGCCAGAAAGCATTTTTTGACTCTCTCCAATGTGCTCTGTCCTGTTTTAAGACTTCTAATAATATTATTATTATTATTATTATTATTATTATTATTATTATTATTATTACTATTACTACAACTACTACTACTATGACTATTACTATTATTACTATTATTTTATGAAATAATAACACGGTTTACCTCACCCCTGCCCATGGCTGGTGGAAAACCAACCGAGTTTTTCTTGAGTTGTTTTCCAAGGAGTAGAGATGAGTTTATAAACAGAACACATCTTCAGGGTAATACAGGCAGAGTGCTTTTCCAGCAGGCCAGAGAGCTATGAAGTGTTTTCAACAGAGGCGCCCAGAAGCTGAGAGAGAAAGCCTCCAGGACACTACAAAAAGCTGCCCAAACTGCCGTCTCCATGGTACTACTGAAATAGGAAAGAACAAATCTGACTTCATATTTGATCTGTTTCTTTGAATTTAACAAAGCCAAGTTAATATCCTCCGGTCTTTTCATGGGTTATGATGTCACAGAGGAAACGGACTGGTCAACAAGGAATCACTCTGCCGTGATCCCGGAGCCGGGGAAAGGGATGGGCTGCAAGATGTATGAAGCAGCCGCAACTGTGCCCGTGCTTCTAGGCAGGTATCCAAAATCGCCTCGACAAGGTGTCAAACATTTGTGCCCATGCCCTCATCAACAGACATGTATTAAAGACAAATGGAAACATATAAAAGGCCAATACCCTTGCTGGGTACACCGTCCAAAGAACAAAGTCTCAGTTTGACAAGTGGCCATCTCGGTTCCATGGGATTCATTCTTGGAGAACCTTAAAAACCACTCTTCTGTCCTCAAGAATTGCTGCATATTTGTCCTATCTTTGGCTCAGGGATGGAGCACGTTCAAGTGAACTTTAATGTCTGCACAGATTTGACTGTCTTTTTCCAGGTTCACTTGTCCATTCCAAAGAGGCTTGAGCTATGTCCATCTTCCGTAAGATCTATTCCCTCCAGTGACAGCTCATTGAGCCTGCAATTAAAAGCCAAGTGAACAAGACTGTCCTCAGCTAAAAAGTTCACCCACCCTTCACTGTTTTCTTAATCTCCTCTCCTGGCTAATTGCAACAGACTAACACCTCCCTTCACCAAGATACCCAACTATGTCATTTTTCTCCCCAAAGGGAAAATAAGGTCCATAAAAGAGGAGACAACTCCATAGTCACCTCTGAATTCTTAGCATATAGTAATGTCAATAAATACAACTCAGATTATTGTTAGTTTCCTTTAAAACCTTTCTGGTTATTTGAATGAGACCTTGGAAGAGAGGTGTTTGCTGTCCAGTATCTTGATCCACAAGACTCTGGAGGCCTTTTTCGGAATAGCTGTTCACTGATTCATTCAAAACACAACTTATCAATCAAGGAGTAGCTGTGGTTTTCTGCAAGGAGTTTGTGGTCACTCTCATGCCAGAACAGCTTTAAACTATATCCTTAATTTGGATTTGTTATTTTTCCCCTCTTCCACCAAAATTGACTTTTCTTACTTTCTTGTCTTGAGGAATTTTTTTTTCCTATTTCACCCTTTAGTAAAGCAAGATTCTCAGGATGGGCTTGGCCCATTTTATGATCACCCTTCCAACTCCTAGTGTGAGAGGTCTGGGGCTCACCTGCTTCCCTCCTGTCAAGGCAACTGAAAATCAGTTCAGGAGCCAACCAGCACACCACGGCTTCTAACGCTCACGTATCTCTCAGAAACCCTGATTTCTCGTTTGTCTTGGCTTCTGAGAATTTTCCCTCACTTTCTTGACAATGAGTTGTGCAGCTTGAAAGATGAGGAAGGAAGGTTTTATTTCTCAATCAGCGTTTTAAGGAACTTGTGTAATGAAGGTTTTCAGGAGTTTCTAGAACCCTCCATTGCCGAGACAGAAAACACACTAGACATTTTCTAAATTTAGTTCTCATGTGCATTTTTTCTTTGCTTTTTTTTTTAACTGCTAACAGACATTTTTTAATTAAAAAAAAAATAAGGCCCCAAAAAGAATAGAACACTGAAGGGGCAAACAAATTAACGGGCAAAGACAGAAAAATGATAACTACTCTACAAAGTTAATATAATACATACACTATGTATCAGATCAGCAATTCTCAGTAACAGCTAATTGAAACATGACCATGAGGTAAAATTTCTCTCCTGTCAGGACATGGCCAACAGAAAATACAATTAAACCAACAAACTAATATCCTAAGTCTGGCGAGGTACAGAAGGCTACAAGCTAAATGTGTCTTATTCTAGAAAAGAGGGAGTCTCACCAGCTCTTTTCTGTGGAGCCTGAGCCCACGGGAGGACGGTGAAGTGAGCTCTGTAAGTACACAATTAGCAAAGTGAGTGATGAATAAATAGACGTGAGCTTTGATGACAGGGATAATACTACTATTCGTTTGTTCTTTAAAGTATGACTTCACGTTCAGTGATCAATACTTCAGCGTCCTTAGGAGTTGAGATTTTAGGAAAATGCACAACCTGGGCCCAGATCTCCTCTTTAAGCTCGTGACACTGCAGTTAGTTGTCTCAAAGGCAGCTCCAACTCCACATGCAAAGAGTTGACTTCACGGTGTTCCTCCCATAGCCGTCCTTACCAGGGCCCCTGATCGGGGGGTAAGGTCTCCCTGCGTCTCCCAACTCAGGCCCATCACTCACAGATGTGAATGGACCCCTCCTTCAGGGACCAGATATCCTCAGACTCCGAGTCCCACTACCCTCAACTGACCTACCAGATACTCACTGGCACTCACTCAGCACTGACTCTCTGCTGGAGACCACACTGCACACTGCACAGTGTATCTCACTGGATCTCCACAATAGTCCTGGGAATTGGGTACATCACTGCTTCAATTGATTAGATAAATTGTTTCACTTCCTTGCGTGCGTCATTCAAACTGACACGGCTACTAAGCCACAAGCCTGGGCCTGAAAACCACTTGAAAATTGGACACTGCTACACCTCGCAGCCACCCTACTCTGACTCATCACATCATCTCCTGCCAAGCCTTCTAAATGTTTCCAAACATTCTAGAAGACAAATATGAACTATGAGAGCACCCCACTCTCCTACTTAAAATCTGTCAATGATGGTTCACTCCCCTTAGGAGAAAGCCCAACCAGGCCTGAGCACAGCCTAAGGCCCCAGCATCCGCTTTCCCTGCACGGCCGCGCCGCCTCACCCACCACGCAGCTCTACACGAGCCGTGTCTAGGACAGGGATGCTGACTCCGCACAACCCAGGGCTTGTCTCACTCGAACAATGATCACCTTCTTCAGTGTTCATCTTCTTCATTGCTGACTCTCACAAAAATGTTTTCTCATAATGAATCAATATCTTTTTCCTTACAACTGCCCATCATTAATAATGAGCTCCTCCCAAAAGAGAGAAGACCTAATTCTCAGTCTCCTTATCTGTAAAGTGAGAATAACAAGGAAATATGTGAGGTTTCAAGAGAAATAATATTCATGTGAGGCTGAGGGACAATTCCATCATACAGTAAGCATTCAATATGTGCTTACTTAATATTAATAAGAATATATTGCATTCTAGCAACCTTCAATCAATGTTTTATGACTTTGTCCAACAGACTACTGACAAACTGTTGGACGAACCACTTTGAGCAGATCAGCACAAGCATACTGGGAGAGGTAAGTGCTGACTCCAGTTACAGCTGCAGCCACCCAGCACTACGGGGCGGGGGCAGTTTGCTCAAACTCTTACATGTTGCTTGAGCATTTAGTTCTCATTATAGAATAAAGACAGTTGTTCTTTAGTCAAAGCTCCTGAAACATAAATCTTCAAAGATTGATGCAAATTAGGTTTCAAGTACAACACTCTCACTAGAATTTATTTGAAAATTATAGTCTTAGCTACTCCGCACATCAAAAGGGCATAATCTTAATGTATCTGACTAAATACACTGAAAGGGTTGTTTAAAAGTAATTAAGAAGAAGCCATTCAGAATAAGCTCTCAGTATCATCTGCACAAAGACCCACCCAAGGGTCTCATTTCTCACTTCCACATAGGTGTTTTCAAGTAGCTTACCTTGGGTCTTGGTTTCTTATAACACGGGGCGGGGAATAGTTGTGGATAGATTTATGTAGCAAATATATACCAAGGGTATTTGTTGTGAAGGAATTCTACAAATAAGAAGATTGATACATAGTCCCACCCATAAGAAATTCAGCCTTTCCATTTACAACAGCATTAAAAATAAAGTGAGAGATACATTTAACAAAAATTTACAAGATTTGTACATTGAACTTTTTGAAGTATCACCAGAATAAATTTTAAAAGATCTACATATATGGAAGACATCCCATTTTCATGGAATGATTGACAATATTATTAAAAATGTTAAGAATCCTCAAAGTGAACTATATATTCAGTGGAATCCCTATCAAAATTCCAGCTGACTTCTTTGCAAAATTGAAAAACTGATCCCAAAATTCACATGGACGTGCAAGGGGCCCAGGACAGCAAAAACAACCTTGAAAAAGAAGAGTAAAGTTGGAGGACTCACTTTAAAGTGTACTAAAATGCTATAGTACTAAGTCAGTATGATACTGGCATAAGTTTGGATAAATAAGTCTAAGAGACACAATAAAAACCCACGGGGAAAAACTTACATTTACAGACACTTTTCCACTAGGGGGCCAAAAACACTCCATTGAAAGAATAGTCTATTCAACTAATGGTTCAGGGACAGCTGGGTATCTGCAGGCAAAAGAATCAATCTGGAATCTGAACACCCATATTTTATATAACAAATAAAATTAATTGAAAATAGATCACAGACAGAAATGTAAAAATTAAACCTATAAACTTTCTAAAAGAAGACACAGTATAAATCTTTGTGGGCCTAGGATAGGCTTTGGTTTCCTAGATACAAAACCAAGAGCACAAGTGATAGAAGGAAAAAGCAGATAAACTGGACTTCATCAAAACTAAAACCTTTTTCTTACAAAGGACATCATCAAGAAAGTGAAATGACAGGGGAAAAGGGTATCTCAAGTCAGAGAGTGCGTGCTTTGCAAAAAAATAAAATAAATCTTACATCAAACTACCTCCCTTGTAAAGAAATTGTTTTAATGTTTAAAAAAATATAGTTAAAGGACAATGTGCAGAATAGAAGAAAAATTTGGCAAAGCATGTATCTAATAAGAGAGTAGTATCCAGGATATATAACAAATGCTTACAACTGAACAATACAAAAAAATACACCCAATTTTTAAATTTACCACGAATTTAAATAGATATACAAATGGCCAATAATCATATGAAAAGATGCTCAGCATCACTAGGGAAGTCAAAAACAAAATGAGATCTCATTTTACACCCACTAGGATGGTTATAACCAAAACATGGACAATAACAAATGTCGTTCAGGAGGCAGAGAAACCTCATATGCGGCCAGGGGAAAGGAACAATGTTGCAGCTTCTTTGGAGAAGTCTGGTATTTCCTCAAAAGCTTAGAGTTATATGTCTCAGCAATTCCACTCCTACATATAGAGTCATCTCTCAATATCCTTGGGGGGTTGGTTTCAGGAACCCCACACCCTGGATACCATAATCCAAGGATGTTCGAGTCCCTTTACAATCAACCATCTGGATTCATGTAGTGGAAACTACAGATATGGCGGGGCAAATGTACAGCCAACAGAATGAAAACATATTCTCATAAAAAATTTCACATCAATATTCATAGCAGTATCATTCAGAGTAGCCAAAAGTTACTAACAATATCCATCCATCAATGAACGGATAAACAAAATTACCAAGAATAGGCCCACAAACTTTTGGTCATTGAAACTTTGACAAAGGAGGTGAGAACATACAATGGAGTAAAGACAGCCTCTTCAGCAAATGGTGTAGGGAAAACTTAACAGCTGCATGTAAATCATTGAAGTTAGACTACTCCCTCACAGAATATACAAAAATGAATACAAAATGTGTTAAAGACTTAAACATGTAGACAAGACACTATAAACCTCTTAGAAGCAACCATAGGCAAAACATCTGACATACATCTCAGCAATGTTTTCCTAGAGCAGTCTACTCAAGCAATAGAAAAACAACCAAAAATATACAAGAGGGATCTAATTAAACTTACAAGCTTTTGCACAGCTATGGAAACAGTAAGCAAAACAAAAAGACAACCAACCTATGGAATGGGAGAAAATATTTACAATAAATGAAACTGCTAGGGGCTTAATTCCCAGAATATGTAAACAGCTTTTACACTTAATAAGAAAGAAAAACAAACAATTCAATTCAAAAATTGGCAGAAGTCCTAAAGAAACATTTCTCCAATGAAGACGTACAAATGGCCAGTAGCCACATAAAAAAATATTCATTATCATTATCAGAGAAATGCAAATCAAAACTGCAATCAAGTATCACCTCTCACCAGTCAGAATAGCCATCATTCAGAAGTTCACTGACAATAAATACTGGAAAGTCTGCGGAGAATTGGGAACACACCTACACTGTGGTGGGGATACAGTTTGGTGGAGCCATTGTGGAAAAGTGTATAGATGTTCCTCTAAAGACATAAAATTGACCTCCCAGATGACCCAGCAATCCCACTCCTGGGCATATATCCAGAAGGAACCCTAATTGAAAAAGACACCTACACCCCAATGTACACAGCAGCACTATTTACAATATCAAGACATGGAAGCAACCGAAATGTCCACTGAGAGATGACTGGATAAAGAGGTTGTAGCATATTTGTCCAATAGACTACTATTCAGCCATAAAATAATAATAAAATAATGACATTGGCAGCAACATCAATGGACCTGGAGAATGTCATTCTAAGTGAAGTAAGCCAGAAAGAGAAAGGAAAATACCACATGAGATTGCTCACATGTGGACTCTAAAAAAAAAAAATAGAAAGAAACAAAAAAATAAACTTATCTACAGAACAGAAACAGACACAGAGACATAGAAACCAAACTATGGTTACCAGTGGGGAGAGGGTGTGGGAAGGAATAAACTGGGAGTTCAAGATTTGCAGATACTGAGTATGTAAAGAATAAACAGCAAGTTTATACTGTATAGCACAGGAGAATATATTTAATATCTTATAGTATCTTATGTTTAAAAAGAGGATGAAAATGAATACAGGTAGGTTCCTATTTAGCTGAAGTGTTGTGCTGTACACAAGAAACTAACACAAAATTATAAACTAACAAGACTTCAATGAAAATATTTTTAAATAGACCAAAAACGAAAACAAAGGAAAAGGATATTATCAAGCAAAAAGAATAAAGTACTGATTCAGGCTACAATTATGGATGAACCTTGAAACTTTATGCTAAAATAAGCCAGACACAGAAAGCCAAATAGTGCCCTTTAAAGTGAACTGTATCTAAGCGTTTATTGTACTACTCCTGTAAATTTTCCAGAGGTTTGAAATCTATCAATATCAAAATAAAATGTATTATGCATTAAAAACTTAAAACGCTTCCTCACAGGAGGGCTTTAATTATTAAATGCAGAAACGCATATAAAGCTCTTGGAAAAACAATTTGCACGTCCACACACAGTCACTGCTGTCACTGCCACTCAGAGGGTGGTGACAGCGCTGATGAGAGCTGCCTCCACTCGCTCCCCTGCAGAAAGGAGTGAAGGCCTGAGCTCTGACAGGCAGGGTGAGCGTGAACCTGAGTCATACACAGCCACGTTCCAGACTCTGCGTTACCCAACTTTCTTATACAAACTGCAACATGTAATGTAAACACGCTAGAGGGATGTATCTTACAACACAGGGAATACAGACAATGTTTTACAGTAAATATAAATGGAGCATCTATTGTACACCTGAAACTAATATCATATTTTAAATCAGCTATATTTTTATGAAAAATTAAAAAATATTTTTAAAATGCTATCACTTTAATATTCAATTCGGTTTTTAAGTTACTACTAAACAGCTCAGAATGTATAAAAGCATTTAATTGTGCTGTTTGCTTACATATTTATTTACATTCAGCCTCTTGCTAAAAGAGAATTTAAACAATTCTGTTAAACACAGCTTAACAACCATAACAACAAAAGGCAAAACGGAGAGTGAAGAGAAAATGGAGATTCAATACTTAAATGAAACCAGGGGGAAGTAAACTCATAAAAATGGATTCCATGAAGTCAGGGAAGGGGTTAAGGCTGACTAGAAATTCAGCTGAAGGATTCTTGGCAGCGAAACCAAAAAGAAAAGATGATGGGGCGGGTGGTAGAGCGTGTGCTTAGCGTGCACGGGGTCCTGGGTTGAAGCCCCAGGGCTTCCACTAACAGGTAAATACATCTAATTAACTGCCCCCCTAAAAGATCACCAAAGAAAAGAAAAAGAGAAATTTCTTTCCCAAAGAACCCTGATATTAAATTTGGATTAAATATTAAAAAAAAGAAAAAAAGAAAAATTCAAAAGATAAGTGACACTGAAGGAAAACCACAGCTGGCCTAACAAGCTAAGTCACAAATCAAAGTGTGATAAGTGTCGGTTTCCTGATCTAAGTTTTGCTGGGCTACCTGGTAAATCTGAAGTTTAGTGTCAGTTTACTGGGCTAATAAGCTAACCCGAAAATCCAAGGTCAACAGTTGTCAGTAACGTGATCTCTTCCAAATTGATAAGCTTCAGTGTACTGATTCCTTGCTTTTTGTTGTTTGAGCCTTATTGGCTAATAGCCCCATACTTGTAATTAACCCTATAAAACCTCATGTGCACGTCTTGGAGGTGCTCAGAGCTTTGGAAAAGAAACCCCTCTGAGCCCGCCAGCGTAATATATCTCAGTACTCCAACCCTCTGTGTGATTCTTATTTCTTGGCTGGCCTTTTGTTTCCATAACAACACAAGCGATAATGCCCGTGAGATAAATCTGGGGAGGCTGCTGGTAAGTCGCCATGTCTCACGTGGGAAAATCTGAAACATCCTTCTCACCACTCAGAGTCATCATAAGCCCACACCACACCTCCTGCCGTTAAATGCAGGAGCACGGTTAGGGCCCGGCCTTTGCTGTCTTTGTGTCATCACAGTGAGACAGGATGGAAGGGGGAAGAGCACAGCCATTCAAGGAAGGCCGCAGCAATTGACATCAAAATGGTGAAGGATTCAACCCCCAATAGGCCTTGAGGCTCAGGATGAAGAGATTTAACTTCTAGCAGATCTTGAGCTTCAGTAAACATCCATTGTAATAGTAACCTGGTGAATAACATGCCCCAGGCACCATGGCAGTCCCAATGATAGCCACAAAAGGTCAAAGGGTGGGAAATGGCCAACTCCCTGGGAATCCTAGCCCCTTGCCCTAAGGCTGGTCCTTCTACTTATTAGCATATGAAACCACCAAGCCCAAGAAAACAAGCAACACAGCGCCACCTCGCGGTCACCACTCTCTGTCCCTCTTTGGAGAAGACAGACCTTCTGTCTGTGGGGTGTGTACCTACTTCTAATCTGTGCATGAAACCCCCACACCTCGTGACGTTTCTCTTGCATTTCAATGTATCTGTCTGAATATATATACCTTTACTCAACACTGGCTTGCTCTTGAATTCTTTACTGCATGAAGTCAAAGAACAAAATCTGGTGGGGCACATCCCAGGGGCTCAGCGAAAGCCTGGGACACAGCCCTTCTCATGCCCAACGTTTTTTATTCTTGTATCAACAGGACTGGGCTGTGAAGTGACGTCTGAGGCCCCAGCTAAGGGACAGAACCAGCTTCCAGGGTTCCAATTTGCGGGCAGCCTCTCCCCCAGCTTGGGCCTTGGGGTCTGCCCGGTTCTCTGTGTTTCTCTGTTGTGCTGACTCCCCAGCCATACAGCGTACTCCTAGGCCTGTCCCCACAAAACCCTTCTCTCCAAAATACAAGCACGTCATGTCACAATCCTCTTGTTCAACCAGGAAATGTTCAGCCCACTTTTTTCCTCCCCAATAAATTACCCAACTGTCCTCCCTCCCATCACATCACTTCTTTCTTTGTGAGAACTCTGCACTCGCCACACCCCATCATGAACACAGGTGTCTTGCTGGCTGTGACCGAGATGTTTCTTTCTCACACAGCAAGCGTCCTTTCACTTTCCCCTTGTTACCTTAAAAAAGCCTTTCCTGAGTCACCCACCCCTCTGATTATGAACTCACAATGTGCTGAAGTTGCAGTCACTATGTGCATACATCCCAGTTTTGGCTAGGTTTCCATCACAAGATCTTCATTAAGGAGCTGCATCAAGAAGTTATACAGGGTATTCTTACATCAGAGTGGAGGAACCTGCAAAAAATTTAAACGGCTTTGAAGAGAGTGTTAACCAGGGACAGAGATGTCGCGGGTCCTAGTCAAAAGTGTCATGAGGAAAAATGTTCTCCCAAGGCTCAGAGTGGCTTCTGAACACAGAATCCTCAGGGAGGAGGTGACAGGCAGTGATTAGGGTGGGTGATACAGGTTACGCTCCCCCAGCTGGGGAAGAATAGGTTTTTTTCTTGTTTTCCAAACAATTTCTTACTATCTTTTTCTCTTATTGCCACATACCATTTCCTACGAATTAAGCATATCAATGTCAGTCATTTGGGCCACTTGGGAGAAGCTACACGATGCCATTCACAGGGATGGGGCATGACAGCCACACCAGTCTAGGTTGAAAGACCAGTGGGGGTATTTGCAAGGTAATCACGGGCATGCAACAAACTCCCCAGCTTCAATGACCTCATCTCAAAGCTGGGGTCAATAAAACTACCAAGCAAATTGCGTGAAGATTATGGCCAATGTTTACTAGGTAAGTGCCCGTGAAAGCTGCCGCTTAATGGGGAATGAGTACGATCAATGAGGCCCTGTCTACCTGCCCACATGCGCCCTGCCTTCCTGCCTTGCTGCAACAGCAGAACTTGTTTAGCTGAGATGAACACCCCCAGAGCAGCCCAGACGGGAAAGCTCCCAGCTCTGCACGGCGAGACGTGTTCCTTTCCTTCTCAGAGCTGATCACAGTTTGCTGTCGTCTGTTTTTATGTTTATCCCTTTTGTAACTCCCTCTCCTCCGGAGTTTTTGCTCAAGCAGCACAGGGCCAGGTGTGTCTTGGGTCCTGCCGGATATTCTGGGCAGGGAAACAGCCAACTCCATATCTGGCTCTGGTGCTGAACGGAGAGAGCAGAAGGCCCAGGGGCCCATGCTGAACTGAGGCCCCTGCACCCAAAATTATGGTCTGACCTTGGGCAAATTACACAGTCTTCTTTACCCTGAGATTCCTCATCTGTCCATGAAAATAACTGCCCATGTCACACAGAGTTACAAGTATTAAAGGAAATCAACAAATTCACAACCTAGCCAAGGGGCTACAAGTGCATCCTCAACAGACAAATGCTGCCTTTACGGCTCTGACGCACGCTAAGCGGGGCGGCCCCACACAGTGAACACTGCTAAGTGCCAGGGTGTTAAATGCTTCATGTGTGCTATAATACTCTTTAGATCTTACAACAATCCCAGGAAGAAATGAATATTATCATGCCCATTTCACAGATTCACCAACAGGTTGAGAGTATGCATTCTATTCCAAGGCCCTATGGTGAAGAAATGGCAATTTAAACCGGAATCTGGGCCCAGGCCTTGGCTCCATCTCTCTCCCATCCACCTGACCACTTGCCTATGAATTCCACCTGTCCAATATAAAAGTTTGCAGCCGGCCATCTCTTAAAAGCAATGTGTGCCACCGTTTGTCAATGTTGTTTAATTACCATAAACTGTTCTCAGAAACCACTACAGTAAAGAAAGTTGGACTTAAGGAATTCTGCATTGCGTTCTCCTGCAATGTGCAGGATCCCTTTCCTACACCTCCAAATCCAAGTGTATGCTTCCTCCGTGTTTATGTTTGCACACGGCTTATTAAAGCAGAAGGTATCTGCAGTAATTCCATCTCGGTTGCTTTCCAAGTTTGCAGATTATCCATATTCGGTCTGTGAACGAAAATACTACAATGTGAATGAGAATACTGCAACCATGTCAGTAAACAAAGAATACTGATACCAAGTCATTAAAGGCTTCCGCCACTCCCCGGCGAGGACAGGCCTGCAGCCCAGCCACTGCAGCAACTCACAATGGTGCCCTCTGAGCAGACTCAGAATAAGAAAGGACGGGCTACTGGCCCGAGATAGCTAGGTGCTTGTCTAAAAAATGAATTCAGTGAGTCCTAATATTTGCTTCCTCCCATTCATACAAAATCACTAAATTCTTGAACTTGAGATACCTGGCTTTCTTTAGATAACAAGTAATCTTTTATTGTTCCAACAACCTGGTCTTTGTTGTAAAGCTCCTATTTATCCTAGCTCTGCCTCAACCTCTTGGGAGCAGTCCCTCAGAGAGTTCTGAGAGACGGTCATCCTGGCTCGAGTCCTCCCGCCAAATGAAACATAACTCTTAACTTTTAGGCTGCACGTTTATTTCAGTCAACAGTTTTGGACACCATGAAGCACCACAGCAGATTTCTCTCCACCTGAACTCTCCAAGTAACCAGAGCCTTGGTACCAGCAGTGGCCCTTTGTGCTCATCCGCCTCCTCGGGGGGTCCAGATGAATTTGGCTGAGTCTCTCCTGGTTCTCAGATCTCACATATTGGTTGATGATCCTAAGTTTTATCTGGCGGTGTATCCAGGTACGTGGCCCTCCAGTTGAAAGAAACTGAGGTGAATTACCCACCCAGTGGAGACATCCCGAGTGGGTCCAAGTTGAAAGACACTGGGTTCAGGACTGAGTGGTTAGGTAAGAGGCTGGTCTAATGTTTTCCTCAATTTGGTTACCTCCATTGAATTTTTCAGGATAAAAGTAAAACTCTTATGAGGAAACTTTCAACTCCAAATTTTGGACCATCCTCCTGACTGGTAACAGCATTCTCGGGTGACAGGGAATCTTCCAGGAGTGGTAGACACAAAGACTTCATGCCACAGAGTTGTCCCTGTGGGAAATCTTACTAGCAAATTTATTCTGAGAACCCGACCTTACAATGGGGAATAGAACTTTCAAAAAAAAAATAAAGAACAGAAAAGAAAAGAAAAAGAAATGACAGATTGCCAGTCTCCAAGTAAAACCCCAGCCAGATTTATGTACATACAAAACTTACAACATTAATCGGGAATAAGAAAAAAAAAAACTCACTCTGGAAATAACCAGGCCTGATAAAAACATTTTTTGGCATTCTGAACTTATAAAAACAAAATCCCCTTTAGTGGGAACTTGGATTTCTCTTCCTGTGTCCTTGAAATGTAAACGTTTTATCTTTCTCTGGATGTTTTAAGTGTGTGCATGTAAGTATATATATGTTTAGTTTAGTTTTTAAAGGAAACCTTGGACTCTGCCATACAAAAGTTCAAGTATTGTGTACATACGGTGGCCACGCAAATAAATTGGGATTCTAAGCAATTCTTTGATTGTACCAATTTTCAGATATTTTGCCATCTTAAACTTTGTTGCATCAGCCTGGACCACGAAGGCTTTAAGCTTTTGGAGAGTAAACCTTTGAATTTTATTTAGGCAACACCCCGACTCTCATGTGGAAGGGCCTCTTCATCTTATTGGTTTAAAATCACTATATATATATATATATATATATATATATATATATATATATATATATATATATTTATTTATTTATATATATATAAATTGATGGCCATATGATGGATTTTTTAATTTGGAAAAACTTTTTAATTGGTGAAAGTTTAAAGAGATCTCATTATAAACGGCTGTTTTATTGGTACCTATTAAAATAAAGTTTAAATGCAGAAAAATATATCTAATGGTTAACCTAAGAACTCAGATATAAAAATATAACTGGTTTGAAAAGCTACATTTTTGTTTTTCCTTTCTGATAAATGTTTCTAGAGATGCTAATAAAAACTTAGTATAATTAATGTTAATTAGGTTGAATAACTGGAAAAAGGATTGTAAAAATGTCAAAAAAACAGATAAGTGGCTTATCCCAAAAGGATAAATATTTTTATATGGTTATTTTGAATGAGATAAATAAAATGGACATTTTTGGATTTACATACAGGGTTTTGATACTACACTACGTAAAGTTAAAAAAAAAGGGCCAAAGAGTTCACCTACTCCCCCCCAACATTAAAGTTCAAACAAGTCCGTTTTATTTACCACAGTTTAAAATATATTTATATGTAGACTGAAATACTTGATCAAGGATTGGGACAACAGACCAATTAATGAAATTAAAAATCGAGAAGGGCCTAAGCTCTTTGGCTGAAACTTGGGCATCCTAGAGACTTCTATAAAATTATATACAATGTACACCCACAAAAAAAAGGTTTCTGTCACTCCTTCTAGAAATAAGAATTATTGATTAAACTTAATAAATATAAAAATTAAAGGTATAAGATTTAATAAAATTGAGATAAAAGTTTGTGAAATTGGTATATTTAGATGGTCTTTATATAAACCTTTTGCTTATGTTGTGGGATAGATATGTTTCAGTGGAAAAACGCTTCCCCTTCTTGGTATTATAAGGCTGGGCACATGTCTATCCCTCTGAAAATATTAATTGAACAAATTAAAGGAAACCAATATAGTTACTTGAGACGTCCAATATAACGTAAATCTAAAAAGTAATTTGAGTAGCTAAAAAAAAAAATATAGGTTTACCCTGGGTTTAACTTATAACTCAAGGAAAAGAGACCTTAATAAATGTCTTATGCAAGCTTTGGAAGACAAAATAAAGAAAACCTTAGTTTTAAAACATGGAATTCTTTGTTTACAGCTCTTCTCACTGATACAAAAATGCCAATTAAGGAGATAAAATTGGGTCTGGGTGACAGAGCATTTATCTGGGGACCTGGAAGAGAGTGTCTTTGTCTTGCAGATCAGAAATATAAATACAACAAACAGTGACCTAGGACTGAGCCTAATTAGCTCAACGAAATAAAACTTGAGGCCATGAAATTTTTGGCATTTTAGAACTCAGAACTCTGACGGGTCCTTCAGACTTTGTGAGGAAATCTTAATTATCTGTTTCATAAATAGTAAGCCTTAGTGATTTGAGCAAGCAAATTCAGCTTACTCCAACTATTATTATAAATATAAGTAAGTTTTAAAGTGAAGCTATGAGATCTCTAGCTTTTGTCTGTTTATAAGCCTGCATACAGATTATAGAAGTGAGATATTTCTACTGCTAAAAAAAAAAAATTTCGAAGTCAAAGAGCTCTGCTTAATTGATGTAAAAATATAAGAGCTTAAAAATTAAGTATTTTTAAAATAAAAACTTAACAAATTGACTTTCAGTGTCATGTGAATTGGAAAATATTCAATATTAAGGTAATATTTGATATTGTTTAGTTTAAGTATGTTCTAATAAATGTAGACATCTTTAAAATCATCCATCTTAACTATAATACCTTTACTGTACCTAGGTTTAATGAAAGTCAAATAAGATCCTGTTATATCTGTTGCAGATTTGTCAAAAAAAAAATAACAGTAATGTGCTGTGGTAAAATTTTAAGTAAATTAAATGCAAATGAGATGAGAGCTTTGGGTAAATATTTAAAATATATTTTTAAAATGTATGCTTAAAATAATCTCTAAATGTTTGATATCTTTAAATTCTAGAGTTGTGCTAAATTAAGTTAAATGACAAGATTTTATTAAATATCTATGCCATTTTCAGATAAAATGATTGAAATATGAATTACTTAACATTTAACTTCCTCTTACAGTGAAACTAAAGGTGTTTAGAAATATTAATAAATGGTTGGTGTCACACAGAAATAGTCTCTATTAGTAAGGGAATGATCTCAGTATCCTAGGAAAGTAATATAAATGCGTAAAGGAAGATGTAAGAATGGAATAATACTTTGTTAATGAAAAATAGTGACTTTCTCCTGAAGCTGGTTACCTCTGAATGGAAGACAAAATAAGGGACACACTAATATAAGTATAGAAAGCTGTGGAAGGCTTGTGGAAAAGGAACCCTGAGGAAAGTTTTGTACGTGGTCAGAATTGGCTAAGTTTAGAATCAAATTGGGCAACGTAAATGAATCTTAGAAGTTAGCTGGAACAAGATTAGATTTGGTTTTCTCTCTGTTAAGAGGAAAAAATTTTCTTAAAATATTAATCCACCTTCAGTAACAGATTGTAAAACTTCTTATACCACTTAGCTGATCTGTTCTGCCTTTACATTTGACATATTTTCTTGTTAATGAATTAGTACTACATTACAGTGATCTATATGTTTATCTGATCAAGTGTTCTGAAATCTTTCAAAAAGCTCCCCAAATATAAAATTCTAATTAATTAAATAAAAATTAATTTAATTAATTAAAATTCTTTTAATCTCCAGTTAAGTTTGGGATGCTACAGAAGGCCCCTGAAACATCCCAAAGAGAGATTTTTAACTATAAAGTTTCATTTGGCATTTTAAATAACATGGAATTGTCAAATGAATCATAAAACTTCTAAGGTTATATTGAATGAGAAATATTATTAATATAGGTATTGTAGAAATTATATGGACTCCCTAAAATTCTGGTTTATCTGAAATGTTACCAGTGATAATTATGGGTATAGTGAACAGGTTTCTTTATTGATTATAGTGTAACGGTGTTTAACCATGCTTTTAAATCTTTTGTCATTTATAGACAGTTAATTGTTTTCTTCTGATGGTTTTGCAAAATGCTTTCTCTTCAAGGAGATTTACTGATTTCTAATAAATTTCAAACTACAGCACTGAACTAAACTGGGTAAGACATTTTAAAGTTCTAATGAAAACTCTCATTAAAAGAATTAGTTACATGGGACTGATTAACCAGCTGAATATGGTTATAATTTTTGATATTGTTTGAAATACTACTGCCTTTTAACCTGTTTCCCAGACATAAAGAATCTCTTCTCCTTAAGCTAGTTATGGTTCACAGCAATTTGATAAATTATAACTATGTATACAGATTTGGAACAGTTATCTTTTCTCTCTATCTGATCCCTCAAAAGACTAAAAATACTTAGGTCCCCAGTGGCTCTATCAGACAAATTAGGGAGATCATCTCCTAAGAGATATAGGAGTATAAAGGTATTTTAAGGATTTTAAAGAGAAAAGAATTTACCTAAATCTGTAAGGCAAAAATCCATGAAAAGCCTTGACGTGGCTTTCTTGGCCTTAGAAAACCTTATTAACATTCTACCCTGAGACTCCGTATTAAAACTTCCAACACAGTCAATTTAAAAAGCCTATATGATCAAATAATCAGATTTAATTTGTAAAGAAATTAATCTTGATTTGGCTATATTTGAGAAAACTGAGGGTAACTTTAGAGAGAAAAAAATTATATTTTAGTCGATATTAAATTCTAGTTTTGTTAATTGAGGTCCATATTTACTAAGACACTTCCCAGATCATTCCTTGCTGTTATGTCACACTGCTGTACAGTTTAATTGAATTATGAAAAGAATACTCTAGGTTTGATTCTGAAGCTCAGTAATCTATCCTTGGGTAAAATTCCAATGCCCCATGACCTGCAGCCAGGGGATTATACATACTGCAACAGGCATGACTTAAAGAACTGTCTCCAACCTGAATGGAAAGACCCTTTTTCAGATACTCTTAACTAGACCATACACACCAAAGCTGAAGGAAACGGAGTCTCGGATTCATTTCCTATCTGAAACAGCCCCTGCAGTGCACTGGCCTATAGAGTGCTGCTCACCTTAAAACAATGCCCAAATGGAGAAAAAGCTTCCATACCAGGATGAGAAGAAGACGACATCTGAGCTAGACTGCTGACCCAAGACACCGGACCAGGACTGTATACCAATTACTTTGATAATTTCTCCAACCTTTGATTATGAACTACTCCAATTGTTAAGTTTATGATAAATTACCTATGTCTAGTACTTCTGTGTTACCTTGGTGGGTTTCCCTACTCCAAGGCTCTTACTAGATAGCCCTCAGAAACGTTATTCAAAAAAGAATTTATAGTTCTGTTTAGGCCACTGTTGATCTTACAAGGTGGGAGATTTCAACAGGCCAATTAATACCTGCTCTGACCCTGACCATAAATATGAACTTTCTCATAGGATCAAACTCAGAAACACAAGCAAAATTTTAACCCAAAAATACAACTTCTCGACTATTAAATTCTTACTCGTGACTTTATTAACGTTACTAGCTGTATTACTTATATCCTGTCTATTTTATAAAATTGTTGTCTGTTACATTTCCCAATGTGTAACTAGGCCCACAAGATGGATGATGGCTAAACATCTTGAAGAAACAGATAAAATTTATAACCCTGAATAAAATAAATATAATAGTGTGATTCTAGGTATGGGAATGAGCAAAGATGGGTAAACACTTCCTGGATCATAATAGAGTAGTAAGACAGGTGATCCAGAGAACTTTTAGTATCAACAGGGCCTGATAAAAAAAACTAACACCTTGAATGGCAACTCAGAAGATTCTTCACCTGAACTAGGAATGAGCCATCCTAGCACCGTGGGACAAAATTGGTCATGCAATGTCTCTCAAAATATTGGTCGAATTTAGGACCAAGGGGGAACACTGTGAATGAAAATACTACAATGTGCATGAAAATACTGCAACCATGTCAGTAAATAAAGAATGCTGAATCCAAATCATCAGCGGCTGCTGCCAACCCCCAGTGAGTTCATGCCTACAGCCCGGCCTCTCAGCCACTCACAGTGGTGCCCTCTGAGCAGACTCAGTGCAAGAAAGGACAGGATACTGGCCCTAGATAGCCAGGTGCTTGCCAAAGGAATGAATTCAATGACCCAAATGTTTGCTTCCCACCATACATAGAAAACCACTAAATACTTGAACTTGAGATATCTGGTTTTCTTTAGATAACAAGCAATATTTTATTGTTCCAATTACCTGATCTTTGTTGTAAAGATTCTATTTATCCTAGCTCCTCCACTACCTCTTGGGAGCAGTCCCTCAGAGTGATCTGAGAGGCTGTCATCCTGGCTCGAGTCCTCCAGCCAAATAAATCAAAGCCCTTAACATTTAGGCTGAACGTTTATTTCAATGACGTTCCAGAATAGACACAACTCATCAATTCTGTAATGGAACACACTGAATCAGGAACCAAAAGCGTGTTTTAGTCCAGAAAATCTCCAGGTTCCTATTTCTTCCTGTCATTATACAATCCCTCCAGAACTCATTACTTTGCTGTCTGCTCCTCTGGCAACCAAACTCAGAGAAGAGACAACTCAGCAGAGCGCCCTGCTGGGGAGAACACCCCGCAGAAGCACTGCAGGCTGCCTTCCCTCCCGCACGCTCTGCTGACCCTTGGTGTCCCCCGTGGAGACCAGGCCAACACAGCTCTTCCCAACAGCTGCAAAGTCGCACACGTTAAATAAATCATTTTATTTTATATGATATTTTACGTATATACCCACCTCTGAAAACAGCTTTGCCAGAAGCCCAAATCTTCAACATTAATCTGCAAAGGCAAATCAGGTCCCCAAGGGAAAACAAGTCTTAAGACGACGCTAAGGCCTCCAAAGTCCTCTCCACGACCATGAACCAAACTGCCTGCAGGTCTGCAGCTGCAGGAGGCTACATGTCTGCTTTTAAAGCAACCCCTTTCTGCCCTCGGGTGCTACAATGCCCTTTTATGCCCTCCCATCACAGGGCAAGAGCAGCCGCTGCAGAACCTTGCAGGGCAGCACTGACAGGACTGGACAAAGGGGATCAGAGCTAAACAAAGCATTCTGATGACACGAGCTTGTCACTGTGTCTCTTTACAGATGTAGATATATATAGAGAGAAGTGGGGTGATATTGCTCAAAGTCACACAGCTAATAAGTGGCAAAGTATATAACTCTGCTCCTCCCTCCTGTGTGACGCCCAACTGGGACAACCACAGGGTTCTCTCGTGGCTGCCTGAACAGTCTTTTCCTATCACTCATGACACACAATAGTGTCTGAACTTAGCCTGCATTTGCAGCATCTTTTCCCTCCAGTTTCTCAGGAACAAGGCTGTTCGGGCCTGTATGAATTCCGGCTTCCTGAAATCCCCGTGCTCAGGCTGGTCTTGCCTGTGCATCCGGCCCGCTGCTCAGAGGCTCTTCCTCCCCTGCAGGAGGACGTTTCTAATCTTCACAGGGACACAACCTCAGGGGAGCTCTCCTCTCGCCCTCAGCATGGCAGGTGTCCCAGGCCTCATCCCGAGCAGCCCCATTAGGACGGTGTCTGCCCAGCTCTGCTAGTCAGATCAGCAGCCTCAATGCCAGGGATTATACCCAGGTCACACTGCAAACCTACTGCCCGCCTCACAGCCCCCAGCCAGCAGGTCACCTGGAAGTCACAGCAAGTGCCCCACCCAATCCAGAAGTCTCTTCTTTTGCCAGCACCACTGATGAATGGTTTCCAACCTTCGGACAGTTTCGCACAAAACAGCACCTTCTACTGTGAAACGGGTGGTTTTTCTTCTGCGCCTCATCCTTACTGGAAACGTAAAAGGAAACCAAAAGGCCTTTTCTCAACCCTTTTCTGATGAAACCCTCCCACCCACAATACTCATATGCTCAAGAGCTTTGGATCCACATGATTTTCGTTCTCTTAGGCTAAGTGGCTCAAAAAACTAAGGGATTCTTTCTCCTTTGAGGGTATTAGCACTCAGTTTCTCGGCTTTAATCTGTTTTTGTCTCTCTCTTCAGTGACCCTAGCAGTTGCCACCTCTTACTCCCTTCAGCAGCCTCCCTCCCAACTTCAAGTCTAGGAAATCAGCTGTGATGAGGGGCATGGGGGCAGTCACAGAAGATGCAACTAAGGCACAGAGAGGCTACATAATTTGCCCAAGAAATCACCTTGAACCACCAACAGAGTGTGTCACGTCCCTCTGTTTAACTCTAATGCTAAGCAAGTTAACTTTTTGTAGATTATGTTTATAAACAGATGAGGTATGAAAATACATACAAGGACACACATCAACTCTAAGATATTCATTAACTCCACTATTTTGTTTCTATTTATTTTATTTCTATTAAAAAATTAAGAACCCCTGCAGTCCATATAGCAAAATGTTACTGGGTTTTAAATCCAGAATATACAGGGGTTGTGTCATTACTCATTCTTGTATGTATTTTCACAAGACAAAATGATTTGAAAGTCTCTCTCCCCGCCCCCTACTCACTACTGGCTCTCACCAGAGCTCCCAGACCACACATCTAACAGCCTTTCACTTTACCCACAGCTGAACTCATCAGTTTTCCCCCAGAACTCCCTCTGCTGCTTTCCCTCCTCAGAACACAGCAGGACCATTATTTAACTCATTAATCCACCCAGAAACCTGGGCCTTACTCCATCCTACCTTCACAGACAGCATTGATCCTTTCCTCTTTACCATCTAAACATGCCTTCAATCTGTTCGCTTTTACCCACTGACCGTCCCACCGCTCAATTGGAAGCCAACAACACTGCCCACCTGGACTCATGAGTCTCCCAGGTGGCCCCACAGCCACTCTCCCCTACTTGAGACAAATGTGATTGTGTCTCTCCCACGCTTTTGGACTCATTTCAGACCCACTGTTCTTAGAAGAAACTTCAATTTCTTCACCTGGTGAAGGTCCTTGCCATGAAACTGTCAGCTCAGTAAGGGCAGGACACACCCTCGTCCCTCGGCTCCACCATCTGGCAGAGCATCAGCTTGGGAGGATTGAGTTCTTAGCAAACTACTTCACTTATCCATACAAATCCATGGTAGATTAGAAAGATTTTAGATGTTAAGCTCGACTATTAATTTGGGGATTTTGCACTGGCAACCTGCAAGTATATATTCCAATTATTGTGTCTTCTTAAAACCATACCCAGATTAAAGGAGTATTTGTGGAATGTCTTCAGAGTAAAAGGGACTGTACTTTTACAGATTTTATGTTTTAAAATATGAACAACCCGGACAGGGTCAAAAATAGAACCGCCTCACAAGTGACAGAAGACAGGTGAGACGCATATAGCAACAGGTCACAAAGATGGTAAGAGCAAAATTGTTTCTCCAACCCCCAAAACATCCCTCCAAGAACTGAAAACTCAGAAATTTGAAAGTAAAATACTATCATATAAAGAAAGAAAATAAATAATCCTCTTCATCAGGGTTTCTAGATCTGACTGCAGAGTTATTAGCAGGCCATACTGAATCCTAGCACAGAAAAATCAGATGGACTAGTGGTGAGTAAGTTCCAGGAAAATGGCAGTAACTCCTCCACTTGAAAGAGGACACACACTCACTTGTTCAAGGTGATTGTAAACCACATTCTGCAGAAATTCAGAAGATTCAGGCACCGCTTCTAGATGGTGATGACACGGAAGGACGGCTTGGATGCATGCTTCTAACTGAGTCACCGGCATTCTTACACTGCAGGGGGAAATGGAGGCCCTCAGCCAAGAGCACAGTTGTTCCTGTCATGTATCCCAGGCCGTGCCTCGGGGACTCAGTGTACTGTAGCAGTCCGGCCCCAGGTGAGGACCCGCAGCGTGGCCCAAGCAAGCAGGAGGGGCACTGTGCTTGAGAAATCCCATCCCCCATGGGGGCAAGAGGGGCTGGTGGGGTTGTGTGAACCTATAAATGCTCATAGAAATACACCTGCATACATTGAAGTGATAAAATTAAAAGTAGCAGGCTATTTAACAAAATTTCAATTGTCAGTGTTAATTTTACCATTCCATTCCGCTTGTCCCCTGCACTCTGAGACAGGCTTAGGCTCTCTCACACATGCAGCTCTGATGCAATGGTTGTGAAGTTATTTTACTTTGCTGCAAGTGTCTTCGCTCCCAGTGTCACTGTGACTGTCGTCTCTTAACACAGTCAGATATCTTCCTGCATCTCTCCCTGAGTTCCTTGCTCCTGCTTCTCAGATCCTGAGATAAAGAACAGGTGAAGGCACATGACTGGAAAAGTCAATGTGGACTTGACCAAAGTCCTCAGTGACCCCCTAGGTGAGTGCTGCCCACCCCTTACCTTCGATTCTCAAGGTTCTGCCCAGGGTGACATCCAGCCAGGAGAGAGTCCTGGGCCCTATTAAAAGCTGTGTGGCTTGGGTGCAGGGAAAGCTGCAGGAGCTGGTTCTGTAGCCGGTCCCATCCACACCTCTGCTCCTCTCTCTCCCGAGGCAGCGCTGCCAAGCCCCCAGGCTCCCTGAGCTTCTGTCTTTCTCTTCTACTCTACTTCAAGCCCTTTTCCTCTTCCTTTACTCCCTGATTATCCCTAGCTGGAGTGATTTTTCTATCATAGAATCTGAAAAAATTTCCTGCAGCTGAAAAAGAGGTGCCAGAGGTCAACGCGCATATGGTGGTTCCTGAATAGAGCCCCTGGTTAGGGGGACCCTCACCAACACTCACGGGGCATCAGGCATGTTGCAGGGTCGACCACCACCAACAAGAGTTTGCTGTGACACCAAGGCACGCACAGCATCCCTGCTCACTAAATTGTAGTTGTAGTCCTTTATTAAGAAGCAAAAATAAAAAAATTGCTCATGTTTCTTACTAAAATTATTTATGAGGGAGAAAAAGAAATTGTAATAGAAAGAACAAATTTCACTCCATGTTAGATGTGTTCATTTGGCTTTAATCATGTACCTTGTTTTCTAGGCTCAGACTTGCTATCTCTGCACCTTTTGTAAAAGAAAGTTGCCTTTAGCCTGAAATATCCAGGAGGGCCTATTCTCCGGGCTCTGATCTTTAAGGATATTTGCTCTTCTACACTTATGTATAGATGGCAAGTTGTAAAATAGTGAATAACCTTTCTTTTTTTTTGGAGGTTTTACAGGGGCACCATAATTTGACCCACATGGACAGCTGCAGGAACAAAGGATTTCAAGGACAAACAATTCATACAGCAAGAAGTTTGCAACAACCAGCCACATCCCCGCCGCTTTTTAGTATAAAAGGAGACTGAATTCTGCCCTGGGGAAGAGAGTTCTACTGGATAACAATATGCCATTTTCTGGGTCTGCCAGCTTTACAAATAAAGTCTCTTTTCCTTACTCCAACATCTTATCTCCCGATTAATCGGCCTGTCATGCAGCAAGCAGAACGAGTTTGGACTTGGTAACAAATTGACTGCCTTAGAGGTAGTATGTCTCCACTGTTTCCTCATTTCCAGTATTTCACCACCTATCAATTTTCTATGCTTTCTAACAACATGAACAAAAAACCTATTACAAGGAATTGATTCCACAGAAATAAAATTATTTCTACTCCTTCTAAACTTTTTTCTTTTCTATTTTATTTTGTTTTGCTTATTGAAAAGAAAATAAATTCAAATCTTTTTATTTCACGTATTTTTATAACTAGATATTGTAAATACTACAAAGATATTTAAATTGCAATAAAAATTGTTCATATATTAGTATAAAGATATATACACAATCAATGCAGATTAGGAAAGGAGTAGATATTTACTAAAAATCCACTGCACATCCAGTCTTTTACAAGCATATCCTGGAATATAAGCTCTATTATCCAGGGTCCCCCACCCCCAATCTCACTGCGGAGTCCCTTAGTAATCAACTACCAAGGCACCAGCATAGAACCATGAGATCACTATTTTAGGTATAAATGAGAGTATTAGCTCATTCAATTCTAAAACAGAAACCTTAAAATAAATACTGAACTTACTTACAGATAAACAAATTTGGACACAAAAAAGTACAGTTTCTCCCCAAATTCACAAAGATAATAACTGGTAAAGGCAAGATTTGAACTCATCTGCCTTGAATATAAAGCTAAGTTGGAAATCCCCTTCAACTGTGGAGGACCAGCAGCACAGCCTGTCACCCTATCTTTGTTCAGATCTGGCTTTAGACAGCCTGAGACAGCACCCCTTCCTATGGAACTCGAGGGCAAACAATAACAATAAGGATTTTATATTCAGTAGTTTCTTAGGTCTCAATTATATAAAGTGTCAGCAGGTCAGCAGAAAACTCTGGGAAATATGAGTGGGTCCAGAGCTTTTTGCTGATAAGAAACTCAATCTATCAGGACAGAGTGACCTTCCCATGAGAGGCCTCATGGACATAAACTAAAGGCAACTGAGCAATGAAAACTAGCAAGAACATGGAACTCAAGCAAGAAGGATCCCTACCATCCCCTGCCCAGTTGCCTCTTCACCTTTGTGGACAAGACGGCAGAAGGTCCATGTTCTTGTCCAAGTTACAACATCATGGATTCTCACCCATATAATATTACGACTCTATGCTGTCTTAAGTCCTTTCCAACTAAAATATGATGACACCAATATCTCAGCGGAATGTCTATGTCTCCACTTTCTCTCTTCTATTAGGAGACTATATCTATGGCCACAAAGCCGAAATTCAATTAAAAACACCATGCACGAAGCCTGGTGAAAGTCTGTGTAAGAGACATTGTTCTCAAGCTCAGTGAGTGAAAACTCAGAAAAAGTGGTCCTTATCCCTCTGCAAGTGGAAGGTAGCCTGATTGTGTGTGTGTATGTGTGCACACGTGTGTGTGTAAATCAAATACAATGTATTGTGGGATGTGCACAGATTTTTTTTATGTTACTATCATTTCATGAGGATGAGCCAACCTTTAAAGTAATTTGAATCTACTATTCTGAGAGAGTCTCAGGATCTTTTGGTGGAGGATGGGAAAGGGGAAAGGAAAGGAGGAAAGAAGTAAATGAAGCAAAGCTGTAAGTATACTGCTAGGGAAAGGCAAGACATTAATTTTGTTCCTACTTGCATCACACACAAATTAGGGACTGGCTTTCCCACATGTCTTGTCAAGCACTGAGTTGCAGAAGAACAGGTGACAGCCCATTTCTCACTGAGCTTGTGACTGTACGTGGCATCTTATAGGCACTAATTACTTAACCTGATCAAACAATCTGGCAGCAGGCTGTAATTCTCCTATTTTGAGAGATAAGAAAACAGGAAGTGAAAGAGGGTATATAGCTTGACCAAAGTCAGAGGACAAGTAAACTAAAGAAGATGAATTCAAACTCAGATCTGAATGCAGAGTCTGATCTTCCCACTCCGAGGGCTGGAAATTCCTTAACACACAGGGTCCCCAGCTCCTCTGCTTTGTTCCTGGCACCAAGCATTTCCCATGGCGATATTCTCCAGTTCTCAGACACAGCGCTCTGTGCAGCCAAGAACCTCCATTCGACCTTGATCATCTACCTGTCACGCCCACCAGGCTTCACCAGGCAAGAAAGCTGGCTTTCAACTGCATACAAAGCCACCCGTTTTATCCTGGACTCTTCAGCGGCTTTTCCAGCGTAAACGCAGCCATGAAAGTGCTCACAGTTTGTACATGAGCCACACTACCTCTCTCCATCTCTGTCCCCACCTATACTACTTTGCTATGACCATTTTGAGAATCTTGGAAACAAATTTTTAAAAACAGAAAAGAAAGGATTCTGTAACAAGTACTTAATACTTACAATTTTAAATGAGAAGTTACAAAGTGAGTATTTACAAACCGAATCTGCCTTCCTAGGTGTCAGTTTTAACAGTTAAAATATACAATAGCAAAAAATTCTGACTTAAATAATTAACAAAAACATCAACAATAATCTGGAATAAACTCAAAAATAATGCCCATGTTGTACATGGTGGAAGTACAGGACTGTACTGTGGGGTAAAGTAAGAGGTGTGAAAGTAGAGACATCAACATTTTGTATGGAGGAAAGCAGTTTTGTAAAAATGTACGTTCTCCTAAAGATAATTCAAAAGTACTAAAAAATCCCACGAGAGCACTTCTTTTTTTTTTTAACTTGAAAAATTATATTAGAATTCT
>NW_027328835.1:0-21279 GCF_048564905.1 Vicugna pacos | reverse complement strand
AGAGACTATTTCTGTGTGATACCAACCATTTATTAATATTTCTAAACACCTTTAGTTTCACTGTAAGAGGAAGTTAAATGTTAAGTAATTCATATTTCAATCATTTTATCTGAAAATGGCATAGATATTTAATAAAATCTTGTCATTTAACTTAATTTAGCACAACTCTAGAATTTAAAGATATCAAACATTTAGAGATTATTTTAAGCATACATTTTAAAAATATATTTTAAATATTTACCCAAAGCTCTCATCTCATTTGCATTTAATTTACTTAAAATTTTACCACAGCACATTACTGTTATTTTTTTTTGACAAATCTGCAACAGATATAACAGGATCTTATTTGACTTTCATTAAACCTAGGTACAGTAAAGGTATTATAGTTAAGATGGATGATTTTAAAGATGTCTATATTACAACATACTTAAACTAAACAATATCAAATATTACCTTAATATTGAATATTTTCCAATTCACATGACACTGAAAGTCAATTTGTTAAGTTTTTATTTTAAAAATACTTAATTTTTAAGCTCTTATATTTTTACATCATTTAAGCAGAGCTCTTTGACTTCGAAATTTTTTTTTTTTAGCAGTAGAAATATCTCACTTCTATAATCTGTATGCAGGCTTATAAACATACAAAAGCTAGAGATCTCATAGCTTCACTTTAAAACTTACTTATATTTATAATAATAGTTGGAGTAAGCTGAATTTGCTTGCTCAAATCACTAAGGCTTACTATTTATGAAACAGATAATTAAGATTTCCTCACAAAGTCTGAAGGACCCGTCAGAGTTCTGAGTTCTAAAATGCCAAAAATTTCATGGCCTCAAGTTTTATTTCGTTGAACTAATTAGGCTCAGTCCTAGGTCACTGTTTGTTGTATTTATATTTCTAATCTGCAAGACAAAGACACTCTCTTCCAGGTCCCCAGATAACTGCTCTGTCACCCAGACCCAATTTTATCTCCTTAATTGGCATTTTTGTATCAGTGAGAAGAGCTGTAAACAAAGAATTCCATGTTTTAAAACTAAGGTTTTCTTTATTTTGTCTTCCAAAGCTTGCATAAGACATTTATTAAGGTCTCTTTTCCTTGAGTTATAAGTTAAACCCAGGGTAAACCTATATTTTTTTTTTAGCTACTCAAATTACTTTTTAGATTTACGTTATATTGGACGTCTCAAGTAACTATATTGGTTTCCTTTAATTTGTTCAATTAATATTTTCAGAGGGACAGACATGTGCCCAGCCTTATGATACCAAGAAGGGGAAGCGTTTTTCCACTGAAACATATCTATCCCACAACATAAGCAAAAGTTTTATATAAAGACCATCTAAATACACCAATTTCACAAACTTTTATCTCAATTTTATTAAATCTTATACCTTTAATTTTTATATTTATTAAGTTTAATCAATAATTCTTATTTCTAGAAGGAGTGACAGAAACCTATTTTTTGTGGGTGTACATTGTATATAATTTTATAGAAGTCTCTAGGATGCCCAAGTTTCAGCCAAAGAGCTTAGGCCCTTCTCGATTTTTAATTTCATTAATTGGTCTGTTGTCCCAATCCTTGATCAAGTATTTCAGTCTACATATAAATATATTTTAAACTGTGGTAAATAAAACGGACTTGTTTGAACTTTAATGTTGGGGGGGAGTAGGTGAAATCTTTGGCCCTTTTTTTTTAACTTTACGTAGTGTAGTATCAAAACCCTGTATGTAAATCCAAAAATGTCCATTTTATTTATCTCATTCAAAATAACCATATAAAAATATTTATCCTTTTGGGATAAGCCACTTATCTGTTTTTTTGACATTTTTACAATCCTTTTTCCAGTTATTCAACCTAATTAACATTAATTATACTAAGTTTTTATTAGCATCTCTAGAAACATTTATCAGAAAGGAAAAACAAAAATGTAGCTTTTCAAACCAGTTATATTTTTATATCTGAGTTCTTAGGTTAACCATTAGATATATTTTTCTGCATTTAAACTTTATTTTAATAGGTACCAATAAAACAGCCGTTTATAATGAGATCTCTTTAAACTTTCACCAATTAAAAAGTTTTTCCAAATTAAAAAATCCATCATATGGCCATCAATTTATATATATATAAATATATATATATATATATATATATATATAGTGATTTTAAACCAATAAGATGAAGAGGCACTTCCACATGAGAGTCGGGGTGTTGCCTAAATAAAATTCAAAGGTTTACTCTCCAAAAGCTTAAAGCCTTCGTGGTCCAGGCTGATGCAACAAAGTTTAAGATGGCAAAATATCTGAAAATTGGTACAATCAAAGAATTGCTTACAATCCCAATTTATTTGCGTGGCCACCGTATGTACACAATACTTGAACCTTTTGTATGGCAGAGTCCAAGGTTTCCTTTAAAAACTAAACTAAACATATATATACTTATATGCACACACTTAAAACATCCAGAGAAAGATAAAACGTTTACATTTCAAGGACACAGGAAGAGAAATCCAAGTTCCCACTAAAGGGGATTTTGTTTTTATAAGTTCAGAATGCCAAAAAATGTTTTTATCAGGCCTGGTTATTTCCAGAGTGAGTTTTTTTTTTTTTTCTTATTCCCGATTAATGTTGTAAGTTTTGTATGTATATAAATCTGGCTGGGGTTTTACTTGGAGACTGGCAATCTGTCATTTCTTTTTCTTTTCTTTTCTGTTCTTTATTTTTTTTTTTTGAAAGTTCTATTCCCCATTGTAAGGTCGGGTTCTCAGAATAAATTTGCTAGTAAGATTTCCCACAGGGACAACTCTGTGGCATGAAGTCTTTGTGTCTACCACTCCTGGAAGATTCCCTGTCACCCGAGAATGCTGTTACCAGCCAGGAGGATGGTCCAAAATTTGGAGTTGAAAGTTTCCTCATAAGAGTTTTACTTTTATCCTGAAAAATTCAATGGAGGTAACCAAATTGAGGAAAACATTAGACCAGCCTCTTACCTAACCACTCAGTCCTGAACCCAGTGTCTTTCAACTTGGACCCACTCAGGATGTCTCCACTGGGTGGGTAATTCACCTCAGTTTCTTTCAACTGGAGGGCCACGTACCTGGATACACCGCCAGATAAAACTTAGGATCATCAACCAATATGTGAGATCTGAGAACCAGGAGAGACTCAGCCAAATTCATCTGGACCCCCCGAGGAGGCGGATGAGCACAAAGGGCCACTGCTGGTACCAAGGCTCTGGTTACTTGGAGAGTTCAGGTGGAGAGAAATCTGCTGTGGTGCTTCATGGTGTCCAGAACTGTTGACTGAAATAAACGTGCAGCCTAAAAGTTAAGAGTTATGTTTTATTTGGCGGGAGGACTCGAGCCAGGATGACCGTCTCTCAGAACTCTCTGAGGGACTGCTCCCAAGAGGTTGAGGAAGAGCTAGGATATATAGGAGCTTTACAACAAAGACCAGGTTGTTGGAACAATAAAAGATTACTTGTTATCTAAAGAAAGCCAGGTATCTCAAGTTCAAGAATTTAGTGATTTTGTATGAATGGGAGGAAGCAAATATTAGGACTCACTGAATTCATTTTTTAGACAAGCACCTAGCTATCTCGGGCCAGTAGCCCGTCCTTTCTTATTCTGAGTCTGCTCAGAGGGCACCATTGTGAGTTGCTGCAGTGGCTGGGCTGCAGGCCTGTCCTCGCCGGGGAGTGGCGGAAGCCTTTAATGACTTGGTATCAGTATTCTTTGTTTACTGACATGGTTGCAGTATTCTCATTCACATTGTAGTATTGTCGTTCACAGACCGAATATGGATAATCTGCAAACTTGGAAAGCAACCGAGATGGAATTACTGCAGATACCTTCTGCTTTAATAAGCCGTGTGCAAACATAAACATGGAGGAAGCATACACTTGGATTTGGAGGTGTAGGAAAGGGATCCTGCACATTGCAGGAGAACGCAATGCAGAATTCCTTAAGTCCAACTTTCTTTACTGTAGTGGTTTCTGAGAACAGTTTATGGTAATTAAACAACATTGACAAACGGTGGCACACATTGCTTTTAAGAGATGGCCGGCTGCAAACTTTTATATTGGACGGGTGGAATTCATAGGCAAGTGGTCAGGTGGATGGGAGAGAGATGGAGCCAAGGCCTGGGCCCAGATTCCGGTTTAAATTGCCATTTCTTCACCATAGGGCCTTGGAATAGAATGCATACTCTCAACCTGTTGGTGAATCTGTGAAATGGGCATGATAATATTCATTTCTTCCTGGGATTGTTGTAAGATCTAAAGAGTATTATAGCACACATGAAGCATTTAACACCCTGGCACTTAGCAGTGTTCACTGTGTGGGGCCGCCCCGCTTAGCGTGCGTCAGAGCCGTAAAGGCAGCATTTGTCTGTTGAGGATGCACTTGTAGCCCCTTGGCTAGGTTGTGAATTTGTTGATTTCCTTTAATACTTGTAACTCTGTGTGACATGGGCAGTTATTTTCATGGACAGATGAGGAATCTCAGGGTAAAGAAGACTGTGTAATTTGCCCAAGGTCAGACCATAATTTTGGGTGCAGGGGCCTCAGTTCAGCATGGGCCCCTGGGCCTTCTGCTCTCTCCGTTCAGCACCAGAGCCAGATATGGAGTTGGCTGTTTCCCTGCCCAGAATATCCGGCAGGACCCAAGACACACCTGGCCCTGTGCTGCTTGAGCAAAAACTCCGGAGGAGAGGGAGTTACAAAAGGGATAAACATAAAAACATACGACAGCAAACTGTGATCAGCTCTGAGAAGGAAAGGAACACGTCTCGCCGTGCAGAGCTGGGAGCTTTCCCGTCTGGGCTGCTCTGGGGGTGTTCATCTCAGCTAAACAAGTTCTGCTGTTGCAGCAAGGCAGGAAGGCAGGGCGCGTGTGGGCAGGTAGACAGGGCCTCATTGATTGTACTCATTCCCCATTAAGCGGCAGCTTTCACGGGCACTTACCTAGTAAACATTGGCCATAATCTTCACGCAATTTGCTTGGTAGTTTTATTGACCCCAGCTTTGAGATGAGGTCATTGAAGCTGGGGAGTTTGCTGCATGCCCGTGGTTACCTTGCAAATACCCCCACTGGTCTTTCAACCTAGACTGGTGTGGCTGTCATGCCCCATCCCTGTGAATGGCATCGTGTAGCTTCTCCCAAGTGGCCCAAATGACTGACATTGATATGCTTAATTCGTAGGAAATGGTATGTGGCAATAAGAGAAAAAGGTAGTAAGAAATTGTTTGGAAAACAAGAAAAAAACCTATTCTTCCCCAGCTGGGGGAGCGTAACCTGTATCACCCACCCTAATCACTGCCTGTCACCTCCTCCCTGAGGATTCTGTGTTCAGAAGCCACTCTGAGCCTTGGGAGAACATTTTTCCTCATGACACTTTTGGCTAGGACCCGCGACATCTCTGTCCCTGGTTAACACTCTCTTCAAAGCCGTTTAAATTTTTTGCAGGTTCCTCCACTCTGATGTAAGAATACCCTGTATAACTTCTTGATGCAGCTCCTTAATGAAGATCTTGTGATGGAAACCTAGCCAAAACTGGGATGTATGCACATAGTGACTGCAACTTCAGCACATTGTGAGTTCATAATCAGAGGGGTGGGTGACTCAGGAAAGGCTTTTTTAAGGTAACAAGGGGAAAGTGAAAGGACGCTTGCTGTGTGAGAAAGAAACATCTCGGTCACAGCCAGCAAGACACCTGTGTTCATGATGGGGTGTGGCGAGTGCAGAGTTCTCACAAAGAAAGAAGTGATGTGATGGGAGGGAGGAGAGTTGGGTAATTTATTGGGGAGGAAAAAAGTGGGCTGAACATTTCCTGGTTGAACAAGAGGATTGTGACATGACGTGCTTGTATTTTGGAGAGAAGGGTTTTGTGGGGACAGGCCTAGGAGTACGCTGTATGGCTGGGGAGTCAGCACAACAGAGAAACACAGAGAACCGGGCAGACCCCAAGGCCCAAGCTGGGGGAGAGGCTGCCCGCAAATTGGAACCCTGGAAGCTGGTTCTGTCCCTTAGCTGGGGCCTCAGACCTCACTTCACAGCCCAGTCCTGTTGATACAAGAATAAAAAACGTTGGGCATGAGAAGGGCTGTGTCCGAGGCTTTCGTTGAGCCCCTGGGATGTGCCCCACCAGATTTTGTTCTTTGACTTCATGCAGTAAAGAATTCAAGAGCAAGCCAGTGTTGAGTAAAGGTATATATATATTCAGACAGATACATTGAAATGCAAGAGAAACGTCACGAGGTGTGGGGGTTTCATGCACAGATTAGAAGTAGGTACACACCCCACAGACAGAAGGTCTGTCTTCTCCAAAGAGGGACAGAGAGTGGTGACCGCGAGGTGGCGCTGTATTGCTTGTTTTCTTGGGCTTGGTGGTTTCATATGCTAATAAGTAGAAGGACCAGCCTTAGGGCAAGGGGCTAGGATTCCCAGGGAGTTGGCCATTTCCCACCCTTTGACCTTTTGTGGCTATCATTGGGACTGCCATGGTGCCTGGGGCATGTTATTCACCAGGTTACTATTACAATGGACGTTTACTGAATCTCAAGATCTGCTAGAAGTTAAATCTCTTCATCCTGAGCCTCAAGGCCTATTGGGGGTTGAATCCTTCACCATTTTGATGTCAATTGCTGCGGCCTTCCTTGAATGGCTGTGCTCTTCCCCCTTCCATCCTGTCTCACTGTGATGACACAAAGACAGCAAAGGCCGGGCCCTAACCGTGCTCCTGCATTTAAGGGCAGGAGGTGTGGTGTGGGCTTATGATGACTCTGAGTGGTGAGAAGGATGTTTCAGATTTTCCCACGTGAGACATGGGGACTTACCAGCAGCCTCCCCAGATTTATCTCACGGGCATTATCGCTTGTGTTGTTATGGAAACAAAAGGCCAGCCAAGAAATAAGAATCACACAGAGGGTTGGAGTACTGAGATTTATTACGCTGGCGGGCTCAGAGGGGTTTCTTTTCCAAAGCTCTGAGCACCTCCAAGACTTGCACATGAGGTTTTATAGGGTTAATTACAAGTATGGGGCTATTACCCAATAAGGCTCAAACAACAAAAAGCAAGGAATGAGTACACTGAAGCTTATCAATTTGGAACAGATCACGTTACTGACAACTGTTGACCTTGGATTTTCGGGTTAGCTTATTAGCCCAGTAAACTGACACTAAACTTCAGATTTACCAGGTAGCCCAGCAAAACTTAGATCAGGAAACCGACACTTATCACACTTTGATTTGTGACTTAGCTTGTTAGCCCAGCTGTGGTTTTCCTTCAGTGTCACTTATCTTTTGAATTTTTCTTTTTTTCTTTTTTTTAATATTTAATCCAAATTTAATATCAGGGTTCTTTGGGAAAGAAATTTCTCTTTTTCTTTTCTTTGGTGATCTTTTAGGGGGGCAGTTAATTAGATGTATTTACCTGTTAGTGGAAGCCCTGGGGCTTCAACCCAGGACCCCGTGCACGCTAAGCACACGCTCTACCACCCGCCCCATCATCTTTTCTTTTTGGTTTCGCTGCCAAGAATCCTACAGCTGAATTTCTAGTCAGCCTTAACACTTGCCCTGACTTCATGGAATCCATTTTTATGAGTTTACTTCCCCCTGGTTTCATTTAAGTATTGAATCTCCATTTTCTCTTCACTCTCCGTTTTGCATTTTTGTTGTTATGGTTGTTAAGCTGTGTTTAACAGAATTGTTTAAATTCTCTTTTAGCAAGAGGCTGAATGTAAATAAATATGTAAGCAAACAGCACAATTAAATGCTTTTATACATTCTGAGCTGTTTAGTAGTAACTTAAAAACCGAATTGAATATTAAAGTGATAGCATTTTAAAAATATTTTTTAATTTTTCATAAAAATATAGCTGATTTAAAATATGATATTAGTTTCAGGTGTACAATAGATGCTCCATTTATAGTTACTGTAAAACATTGTCTGTATTCCCTGTGTTGTAAGATACATCTCTCTAGCGTGTTTACATTACATGTTGCAGTTTGTATAAGAAAGTTGGGTAACACAGAGTCTGGAACGTGGCTGTGTATGACTCAGGTTCACGCTCACCCTGCCTGTCAGAGCTCAGGCCTTCACTCCTTTCTGCAGGGGAGCGAGTGGAGGCAGCTCTCATCAGCGCTGTCACCACCCTCTGAGTGGCAGTGACAGCAGTGACTGTGTGTGGACGTGCAAATTGTTTTTCCAAGAGCTTTATATGCGTTTCTGCATTTAATAATTAAAGCCCTCCTGTGAGGAAGCGTTTTAAGTTTTTAATGCATAATACATTTTATTTTGATATTGATAGATTTCAAACCTCCGGAAAATTTACAGGAGTAGTACAATAGACGCTTAGATACTGTTCACTTTAAAGGGCACTATTAGGATTTTTGTGTCTGGCTTATTTTAGCATAAAATTTCAAGGTTCATCCATAATTGTAGCCTGAATCAGTACTTTATTCTTTTTGCTTGATAATATCCTTTTCCTTTTTTTTTCCTTTTTGGTCTATTTAAAAATATTTTCATTGAAGTCTTGTTAGTTAATAATTTTGTGTTAGTTTCTTGTGTACAGCACAACACTTCAGCTAAATAGGAACCTACCTGTATTCATTTTCATCCTCTTTTTAAACATGTTACTATAAGATATTAAATATATTCTCCTGTGCTATACAGTATAAACTTGCTGTTTATTCTTTACATACTCAGTATCTGCAAATCTTGAACTCCCAGTTTATTCCTTCCCACACCCTCTCCCCACTGGTAACCATAGTTTGGTTTCTATGTCTCTGTGTCTGTTTCTGTTCGGTAGATAAGTTTATTTTTTTGTTTCTTTCTTTTTTTTTTTTTAGATTCCACATGTGAGCAATCTCATATGGTATTTTCCTTTCTCTTTCTGGCTTACTTCACTTAGAATGACATTCTCCAGGTCCATTGATGTTGCTGCCAATGTCATTATTTTATTATTATTTTATGGCTGAATAGTAGTCTATTGGACAAATATGCTACAACTTCTTTATCCAGTCATCTCTCAGTGGACATTTCGGTTGCTTCCATGTCTTGATATTGTAAATAGTGCTGCTGTGTACATTGGGGTGTAGGTGTCTTTTTCAATTAGGGTTCCTTCTGGATATATGCCCAGGAGTGGAATTGATGGTTCATATGGGAGGTCAATTTTATGTCTTTAGAGGAACATCTATACACTTTTCCACAATGGCTCCACCAAACTGTATCCCCACCACAGTGTAGGTGTGTTCCCAATTCTCCGCAGACTTTCCAGTATTTATTGTCAGTGAACTTCTGAATGATGGCTATTCTGACTGGTGAGAGGTGATACTTGATTGCAGTTTTGATTTGCATTTCTCTGATAATGATATTGAATATTTTTTCATGTGGCTACTGGCCATTTGTACGTCTTCATTGGAGAAATGTTTCTTTAGGACTTCTGCCAATTTTTGAATTGAATTGTTTGTTTTTCTTTCTTATTAAGTGTAAAAGCTGTTTACATATTTTGGGAATTAAGCCCCTAGCAGTTTCATTTATTGTAAATATTTTCTCCCATTCCATACGTTGGTTGTCTTTTTGTTTTGCTTACTGTTTCCATAGCTGTGCAAAAGCTTGTAAGTTTAATTAGATCCCTCTTGTATATTTTTGGTTGTTTTTCTATTGCTTGAGTAGACTGCTCTAGGAAAACATTGCTGAGATTTATGTCAGATGTTTTGCCTATGGTTGCTTCTAAGAGGTTTATAGTGTCTTGTCTACATGTTTAAGTCTTTAACACATTTTGTATTCATTTTTGTATATTCTGTGAGGGAGTAGTCTAACTTCAATGATTTACATGCAGCTGTTAAGTTTTCCCTACACCATTTGCTGAAGAGGCTGTCTTTACTCCATTGTATTTTCTCACCTCCTTTGTCAAAGTTTCAATGACCAAAAGTTTGTGGGCCTATTCTTGGTAATTTTGTTTATCCGTTCATTGATGGATGGATATTGTTAGTAACTTTTGGCTACTCTGAATGATACTGCTATGAATATTGATGTGAAATTTTTTATGAGAATATGTTTTCATTCTTTTGGCTGTACATTTGCCCCGCCATATCTGTAGTTTCCACTACATGAATCCAGATGGTTGATTGTAAGGGACTCGAACATCCTTGGATTATGGTATCCAGGGTGTGGGTTCCTGAAACCAACCCCCCAAGGATATTGAGAGATGACTCTATATGTAGGAGTGGAATTGCTGAGACATATAACTCTAAGCTTTTGAGGAAATACCAGACTTCTCCAAAGAAGCTGCAACATTGTTCCTTTCCCCTGGCCACATATGAGTTTTCTCTGCCTCCTGAACGACATTTGTTATTGTCCATGTTTTGGTTAAAACCATCCTAGTGGTGTAAAATGAGATCTCATTTTGTTTTTGACTTCCCTAGTGATGCTGAGCATCTTTTCATATGATTATTGGCCATTTGTATATCTATTTAAATTCGTGGTAAATTTAAAAATTGGGTGTATTTTTTTGTATTTTTCAGTTGTAAGCATTCGTTATATATCCTGGATACTACTCTCTTATTAGATACATGCTTTGCAAAATTTTTCTTCTATTCTGCACATTGTCCTTTAACTATATTTTTTTAAACATTAAAACAATTTCTTTACAAGGGAGGTAGTTAGATGTAAAGATTTATTTTATTTTTTTGCAAAGCACGCACTCTCTGACTTGAGATACCCTTTTCCCCTGTCATTTCACTTTCTTGATGATGTCCTTTGTAAGAAAAAGGTTTTAGTTTTGATGAAGTCCAGTTTATCTGCTTTTTCCTTCTATCACTTGTGCTCTTGGTTTTGTATCTAGGAAACCAAAGCCTATCCTAGGCCCACAAAGATTATACTGTGTCTTCTTTTAGAAAGTTTATAGGTTTAATTCTTACATTTCTGTCTGTGATCTATTTTCAATTAATTTTATTTGTTATATAAAATATGGGTGTTCAGATTCCAGATTGATTCTTTTGCCTGCAGATACCCAGCTGTCCCTGAACCATTAGTTGAATAGACTATTCTTTCAATGGAGTGTTTTTGGCCCCCTAGTGGAAAAGTGTCTGTAAATGTAAGTTTTTCCCCGTGTGTTTTTATTGTGTCTTTTAGATTTATTTATCCAAACTTATGCCAGTATCATACTGACTTAGTACTATAGCATTTTAGTACACTTTAAAGTGAGTCCTCCAACTTTACTCTTCTTTTTCAAGGTTGTTTTTGCTGTCCTGGGCCCCTTGCACGTCCATGTGAATTTTGGGATCAGTTTTTCAATTTTGCATAGAAGTCAGCTGGAATTTTGATAGGGATTCCACTGAATATATAGTTCACTTTGAGGATTCTTAACATTTTTAATAATATTGTCAATCATTCCATGAAAATGGGATGTCTTCCATATATGTAGATCTTTTAAAATTTATTCTGGTGATACTTCAAAAAGTTCAATGTACAAATATTGTAAATTTTTGTTAAATGTATCTCTCACTTTATTTTTAATGCTGTTGTAAATGGAAAGGCTGAATTTCTTATGGGTGGGACTATGTATCAATCTTCTTATTTGTAGAATTCCTTCACAACAAATACCCTTGGTATATATTTGCTACATAAATCTATCCACAACTATTCCCCGCCCCGTGTTATAAGAAACCAAGACCCAAGGTAAGCTACTTGAAAACACCTATGTGGAAGTGAGAAATGAGACCCTTGGGTGGGTCTTTGTGCAGATGATACTGAGAGCTTATTCTGAATGGCTTCTTCTTAATTACTTTTAAACAACCCTTTCAGTGTATTTAGTCAGATACATTAAGATTATGCCCTTTTGATGTGCGGAGTAGCTAAGACTATAATTTTCAAATAAATTCTAGTGAGAGTGTTGTACTTGAAACCTAATTTGCATCAATCTTTGAAGATTTATGTTTCAGGAGCTTTGACTAAAGAACAACTGTCTTTATTCTATAATGAGAACTAAATGCTCAAGCAACATGTAAGAGTTTGAGCAAACTGCCCCCGCCCCGTAGTGCTGGGTGGCTGCAGCTGTAACTGGAGTCAGCACTTACCTCTCCCAGTATGCTTGTGCTGATCTGCTCAAAGTGGTTCGTCCAACAGTTTGTCAGTAGTCTGTTGGACAAAGTCATAAAACATTGATTGAAGGTTGCTAGAATGCAATATATTCTTATTAATATTAAGTAAGCACATATTGAATGCTTACTGTATGATGGAATTGTCCCTCAGCCTCACAAGAATATTATTTCTCTTGAAACCTCACATATTTCCTTGTTATTCTCACTTTACAGATAAGGAGACTGAGAATTAGGTCTTCTCTCTTTTGGGGGGAGCTCATTATTAATGATGGGCAGTTGTAAGGAAAAAGATATTGATTCATCATGAGAAAACATTTTTGTGAGAGTCAGCAATGAAGAAGATGAACACTGAAGAAGGTGATCATTGTTCGAGTGAGACAAGCCCTGGGTTGTGCGGAGTCATCATCCCTGTCCTAGACACGGCACGTGTAGAGCTGCGTGGTGGGTGAGGCGGCGCGGCCGTGCAGGGAAAGCGGATGCTGGGGCCTTAGGCTGTGCTCAGGCCTGGTTGGGCTTTCTCCTAAGGGGAGTGAACCATCATTGACAGATTTTAAGTAGGAGAGTGGGGTGCTCTCATAGTTCATATTTGTCTTCTAGAATGTTTGGAAACATTTAGAAGGCTTGGCAGGAGATGATGTGATGAGTCAGAGTAGGGTGGCTGCGAGGTGTAGCAGTGTCCAATTTTCAAGTGGTTTTCAGGCCCAGTCTTGTGGCTTAGTAGCCGTGTCAGTTTGAATGACGCACGCAAGGAAGTGAAACAATTTATCTAATCAATTGAAGCAGTGATGTACCCAATTCCCAGGACTATTGTGGAGATCCAGTGAGATACACTGTGCAGTGTGCAGCGTGGTCTCCAGCAGAGAGTCAGTGCTGAGTGAGTGCCAGTGAGTATCTGGTAGGTCAGTTGAGGGTAGTGGGACTCGGTGTCTGAGGATATCTGGTCCCTGAAGGAGGGATCCATTCACATCTGTGAGTGATGGGCCTGAGTTGGGAGACGCAGGGAGACCTTACCCTCCGACCAGGGGCCCTGGTAAGGACGGCTATGGGAGGAACACCGTGAAGTCAGCTCTTTGCATGTGGAGTTGGAGCTGCCTTTGAGACAACTAACTGCAGTGTCACGAGCTTAAAGAGGAGATCTGGGCCCAGGTTGTGCATTTTCCTAAAATCTCAACTCCTAAGGACGCCGAAGTATTGATCACTGAACGTGAAGTCATACTTTAAAGGACAAACGAATAGTAGTATTATCTCTGTCATCAAAGCTCACGTCTATTTATTCATCACTCACTTTGCTAATTGGGTACTTACAGAGCTCACTTCACCGTCCTCCCGTGGGCTCAGGCTCCACAGAAAAGAGCTGGTGAGACTCCCTCTTTTCTAGAATAAGACACATTTAGCTTGTAGACTTCTGTACCTCGCCAGACTTAGGAAATTAGTTTGTTGGTTTAATTGTATTTTCTGTTGGCCATGTCCTGACAGGAGAGAAATTTTACCTCATGGTCATGTTTCAATTAGCTGTTACTGAGAATTGCTGATCTGATACATAGTGTATGTATTATATTAACTTTGTAGAGTAGTTATCATTTTTCTGTCTTTGCCCTTTAATTTTGTTTGCCCCTTCAGTGTTCTATCCTTTTTGGGGCCTTATTTTTTTTTAATTAAATAATGTCTGTTAGCAGTTAAGAAAACAAAAGCAAAGAAAAAATGCACATGGGAGCTAAATTTAGAAAATGTCTAGTGTGTTTTCTGTCTCGGCAATGGAGGGTTCTAGAAACTCCTGAAAACCTTCATTACACAAGTTCCTTAAAATGCTGATTGAGAAATAAAAGCTTCCTTCCTCATCTTTCAAGCTGCACAATTCATTGTCAAGAAAGTGAGGGAAAATTCTCAGAAGCCAAGACAAACGAGAAAGCAGGGTTTCTGAGAGATACGTGAGCGTTAGAAGCCGTGGTGTGCTGGTTGGCTCCTGAACTGATTTTCAGTTGCCTTGACAGGAGGGAAGGATGTGAGCCCCAGACCTCTCACACTAGGAGTTGGATGGGTGATCATATAATGGGCCAAGCCCATCCTGAGAATCTTGCTTTACTAAAGGGTGAAATAGGAAAAAAAAATTCCTCAAGACAAGAAAGTAAGAAAAGTCAATTTTGTTGGAAGAGGGGAAAAATAACAAATCCAAAGTAAGGATATAGTTTAAAGCTGTTCTGGCATGAGAGTGACCACAAACTCCTGGCAGAAAAGCACAGCTACTCCTTGATTGATAAGTTGTGTTTTGAATGAATCAGTGAACAGCTATTCCGAAAAAGGCCTCCAGAGTCTTGTGGATCAAGATACTGGACAGCAAACACCTCTCTTCCAAGGTCTCATTCAAATAACCAGAAAGGTTTTAAAGGAAACTAACAATAATCTGAGTTGTATTTATTGACATTACTATATGCTAAGAATTCAGAGGTGACTATGGAGTTGTCTCCTCTTTTATGGACCTTATTTTCTCTTTGGGGAGAAAAATGACATAGTTGGGTATCTTGGTGGAGGGAGGTGTTAGTCTGTTGCAATTAGCCAGGAGAGGAGATTAAGAAAACAGTGAAAGATGGGTGAACTTTTTAGCTGAGGACAGTCTTGTTCACTTGGCTTTTAATTGCAGGCTCAATGAGCTGTCACTGGAGGGACTAGATCTTACGGAGGATGGACTTAGCTCAGGCCTCTTTTGAATGGACAAGTGAACCTGGAAAAAGACAGTCAAATCTGTGCAGACATTAAAGTTCACTTGAACGTGCTGCATCCCTGAGCCAAAAATAGGACAAATATGCAGCAATTCTTGAGGACAGAAGAGTGGTTTTTAAGGTTCTCCAAGAATGAATCCCATGGAACCGAGATGGCCAGTTGTCAAACTGAGACTTTGTTCTTTGGATGGTGTACCCAGCAAGGGTATTGGCCTTTTATATGTTTCCATTTGTCTTTAATACATGTCTGTTGATGAGGACATGGGCACAAATGTTTGACACCTTGTCGAGGCGATTTTGGATACCTGCCTAGAAGCACGGGCACAGTTGTGGCTGCTTCATACATCTTGCAGCCCATCCCTTTCCCCGGCTCCGTGATCACGGCAGAGTGGTTCCTTGTTGACCTGTCCGTTTCCTCTGTGACATCATAACCCATGAAAAGACCGGAGCATATTAACTTGGCTTTGTTAAACTCAAAGAAACAGATCAAATATGGAGTCAGATTTGTTCTTTCCTATTTCAGTAGTACCATGGAGATGGCAGTTTGGGCAGCTTTTTGTAGTGTCCTGGAGGCTTTCTCTCTCAGCTTCTGGGTGCCTCTATTGAAAACCCTTCATTGCTGTCTGGCTTGCTGGTAATGCACACTGCCTGTTTTGCCCTGAAGATGTGTTCTGTTTATAAACTCATCTCTACTCCTTGGAAAACAACTCAAGAAAAACTCAGTTGGTTTTCCACCAGCCATGGGCAGGGGTGAGGTAAACCGTGTTATTATTTCATAAAATAATAGTAATAATAGTAATAGTCATAGTAGTAGTACTTGTAGTAATAGTAATAATAATAATAATAATAATATTAATAGAAGTCTTAAAACAGGACAGAGCACATTGGAGAGAGTCAAAAAATGCTTTCTGGCTTAAATCAAAAGTGATGACTAGTGATTCCATGGCTGCTGTATTTGCTAAGCTAATTACTCCTTTGCTCCATTACACATTTCTTTTATCTGAAAAAGAAATACAAGGAAATGGTTTAAAAAAAACTCAAACAGAGCACAAAAATACACAAGTGACAGAAGTTTTCCCTCATCCTCTGTTCTTTCAGCCCTCTCTGGAGATGCCTCTGTTTACTATCCTTCGGGTGCTTTTCCAGATATGCTTTGCACATTCCCACCTATGTATGTAAATTCCTGTAAAATTTTAGTTATTTTTAACTTAAAGGGATTTAAATCCTCAAGTGGCTTCTGGCCGGGTAATATAACAGAACAAATCTGACTCCATATTAGATTTGTTCCTTTGAATTTAACCCTGTGCTCTGTCACCTAGGCTTCATCTTGCTTGTAAAACAATGTTGCCTAGAGCCTGGAATAAACAGGAGACCCTATTCTGAAGGCTCTGACCTTTAAGGATATTTAACACTTTTCATTCATTAAAAGATAGCAAATTGCAGAATAGAAAATAACGTTTGTTTTGTTGGAGGTTTACAGGGATCTGACCCATGCAGATAGCTGCAAGAACAAAGGATTCTAACAAGAAGGAATTCCTACACTAAGAAGTTTGCACTAACCAAGCACATAGGAAAGGAGCCTGAATTGTGACTTGGGGAGATGGTTTTCCAGGACATTAGTTTGCCATCTAGGTCTACAGAAACTTGCTATTCCATGCCCCAACATCTGGTCTCCCAACTTATTGGCCTGTCCTGCACTGAGGAGAATGAATCTGGACTTGGTAACACTCCTATCTACCTAGAAAGCTGGGCACTGGAGCTGAGTGTTATGGAAACAGGCCAGCCAAGAAAAAAGCACCAATCGGAGTGTTGGAGTACTCAGAATTATTATGCCGGTGGGCTCAGAGGGGCTTCGGCTCCGAAGTTTTGAGTACCTCCAAGACGTGCACATGAGGTTTTAAAGGCTTAATTACAAGTAAGGGGGGATTAGCCAATAAGGCTCAAAGAACAAAAAGCAAGGAATAAGTACACTGGAGCTTATCAATTTGTAACAGATCACATTACTGACACTTGTTGAGATTGGAATTACGAGTTAGGTTGTTAGGCCAATAAACTGACACTAAACTTCAGATTTACGAGATAGCCCAGCAGAATTTAGATCAGTAAACTGACACTTATCACACTTAGATTTGTGACTTAGCTTGTTAGCCCAGCTGGACTTTTCCTTCACATGAGGACAGCTCTCCCACACCCAGGGAACTACTGTGAGCCCTTGATGTTTCCACTAGGGTGGGTATGGTTTACCCAGGAGGGATGGGGACTATGAACCAACACTCAGGCAGTCTGCTCTGTCTGGGTCTCTGATCTTGTACCATCCCGCTCCCCGCCAGCCCAACACCTGGGACAGTGGAGCTAAGGCAGAGATCCTGCCTGCCTGTTTCCCAGCGTGTAAAAGGGGAATATGTGCTCTTCCCAAGGTAGTTCTGAGCGACAACACCTGCGGGTGCTTGGTTCTCAGAGCAACAGAAAACCCAGCTCCGCGTGGGGGCAACGGGTGTGATCTCCCTAGGGTTTCTGCAGAAGCATCGGACGGAGGGTTGGATCACGGTGGTAAAATTGAGCTGCGGGGCTTGAAGGGTAACAGAAGGGTACAGAGGCAGGTCTGCCGCCTAGGGGTTCCCCAGAGGTAAAGCTTTTTTTCTCCAACTCCGCTAAGACCCTCCCTTCTCCAGAGCCCTTCCTTCCCTCTGCTCATCCTGTCCATCTGTATCCCTCCAATTTTCCCGTCCTTTCCACCCGCTCCCATCTTCTCCCTCCCTCCCTGTCCCACCTTCTCTCACAGAACCCAGAGAGGATCGCTGGCCCTCCTGCGCATGCGCAGTCAGTGCCAAGTGGTCCGCTGGTTGGGAGCTCCATATCCGAGCCGGGGATCGGACCCAAAGGCTTCTCAACTACGTCGCCCGGTAGGCCTTTGGTTCCTGTCTGGGGCCGGGGCCTCTGACTGTGGAAGTGCAAGGTGGGGGGCTCCCGGGAAAGGGGTCAGGCGGCTGCGGGAGGGCGGTCCGCCTGTCACAGACCCCAAGGGCGCTAGTCAGCCCGTGTTCAGATGAATTGCTCAGGCCAGACCCCTCTGCCAGCGCCACCTGCCCCGGCGCCCCGGCCACAGTGTCCAGGGCCTGGTGTGCACCTGCCACCTCTCACCCAGCCGGGATCCCCTCAGTCCGCGGCTGGCGTCCCCTTCCCCTCTCCCTCCCGCTAGTCCTCTCCTCCCGGGCTTCCTCTCCTCGTCCGCCGGCCCGTCCCCGCCCCTGGGAGGGCTGTGTCCCGGGCGGGCGGGGTCTGCGGACCCGGACGGGGGCGGGCGCCTGGGACTGGGGCTGGGGCTGTCCTCCGAGCGAGGCTGCAGCCCGCGTCCCCCTCCCCGCTTTCCCTGCCCCGCGACACCGGGGCTGCCCTGCTCTCCCTTTCCCGCTCCCTGAGGACCAGCTCTGTGGCGTGGGCGCTGCTACCTGGGCTGAAAGCCTCCGGCTCTAACGCCCAGCTTCTCCTGGTGGAGTTGGGAAAAGGGAGCGTCACTGCTAAGCGAGGTTCTGTCTCCCCCCTCCATGTTTCTGCCGCAGGTAAGTACCTTGAACACTTTCAGGTGTTATGATGGAGGTGCTTGTTGATGTCACGTGTTTTTATAGTGAGAGGGTTTGCAGTGGTGAAAGCAGGGCTTGGTTCTGTTAAAAATGTGCTGAAGGCATGAGGCTGTGACATCCTCCTTCCTTCCCTCTCCCAGGGTGAAAGGAGTGATTGTCGATTTTAAAAAGATAGTTACAGTCCCTAACTAGCCCAGCCCAGCTAGTGTGTGTTAACAGGAACAGCACCACCAGAGGCCTTGGAGACCCAGGGATATTGCAGTCCTAAAGTGCTCCTGGCATAGTTTGGCTTGTTTAGGTTTTTTGTTTTTCTTAAATTGTGGGACAGACTAGTGTATAAACTGAAAAATAATTGTCAAGAAATAATTTTCATAGGACAGTTTTATTGTGCTATAGTTCACACACCATGAATTCCATCCATTTAAATGGTACAATTCAGCAGCTTTTTGCATATTCACAGTGGTGCATGCATTATTATTCCAGAACGTTTTTATCACTTCAGAAAGAGCAGTGGAAATGAATGACCTATCCACCCCTCCCAAGTGGTGGTTCTAAAGAAATTTCTTGGCTATTCCTGACCATAAATTAACTTGTTATATTCCAAGAAAAATCTGGTAGGAATTCTAACCAGAATTGAAATGAATCTGTCTATCAAAACAGGAAGAATTTATACCTTTATGGCATAAACTTCTTCTACCCATGAATATATCTGGGACCCTATCTTTTCATCTGACCAGAGCCTGGCCCATGTGAAGTCCTCACTACTTTTTGGGCTTGTGAATGATGAGATTCTATACATCGTTAGTTGCAACTGTAGCCTTTCACAGAAGAGAAAAGTAACCTCAGTGAAGCAAGTGACTCTCTGATGGTCAGAAAGAGTGACAGCCAGTGCTGGAGTGATCCAGTGGACTTGGTGTTTGCAGCTAGATTTCTCGACCACCTACAGTTAAGGGGATTAGAGAGTTCTTTTATTTTTTCTTAATGGCATTGCATTTATTTTTACTTATTTTTTAAAATTATTTTTTATTTAAGTGTAGTCAATTTACAATGTTAGTTTCAAGTGTACAGCAGAGATTCAGTTATAAACATATGCATATATATATATATGTTTTAGATTGTTTTTAGTATAAATCACTACAATAAATTGAATATAGTTCCCTGTGTTATGTAGCAGGTCCTTGTCATTTATTTTATATTTACTAATTTGTATCTGTTAATCCCCCCTTTCCTGCCTGCTAAACACAGTTTGCTTTCTATGTCCATGAGTCCATTACTAGGAGCACCGTTTTTCCTAGTAATATATGCTCTTTTGCTGCTTTCAGTTTCAGTAATTCCATCTTATCTGTGGGCGCTTTTCTTCTGGTGGCCTTAATGTGGTTTGCACACGTGGTAATAGAGATCTGTATTTGGGAGAACCCCAGGCCTCGTGTAGTCCCTGGTACAGAGTGCCCACTGAATTGATGCTTGAACTGGGAAAAAAGCACAGTAAATGTTGGAATTTCCACTATGGTTGAGAATTCTATAACCTCTTTTGACAAACTTAATATTGGCTGCACCCATTCTGGGTAATTTGGTGGAAATTCATGTTATGGTGGTGAAGAGACGGGGCCTTGTATGCTTCTTCTCTTTCTGTTTTCTAACACTCATTCTCCTGGGCCTTCCAGATCCTCCCCTAGAAGTGCCAGGTCTGGCTTGGTGCTGCGCTGAGGCAATATTTGTTAATAAGGCCCTTTCCTCATCTCTTCTGAGCCTCCGGTTCTTTCTCTGCACAATGAGGGCTTAGACTAGATAACTACTTTTCAGTTTCTTTTAAAGCCATGTTTCCTTTGAGAAACAGAAAATGCAAATCTCTCCTCTCAAACCAACCCTTTAGATTTTGAAAAGTCCTCCAAGGAGTGACATAGCTCTTTGTGGAAAATGAATATGATTGTGATTCCAGGTGACACAGAAAAGACTATTCAGAGATTGATTGCAGGGAGAGGGCAGGAAAGGGGCAGTATGTCACACTTCCTAGTGTGAGCACTGGAGCAGGGGCTTGGATTTAAATACGGTGTCTGACGTGGCCTCTCTCTAATCTTGTAGAATGTGATAAACTTCTCTACCTCAGTTTCTTGATGTGTCAAGTTGGGGTGATAATATTTTAAGGCTTTTGTGAAACATTATGCACATAAGCCATTTGTGTATGGGTAGAAACAAGACCTGCTAGGGATTCAGGGATTTGTTTAAAAAAAAAAATCTTGTCCATAGCACTCTGTCTGTGTGTATTTAGTAGTTCCTGAAGGGTGAGGGTGAGTCTAAAGTCCATCGTGGGACAGGTGGCCCATGATTCTCTGTGCCCCTTAATGCCCCCTCCTCCCCAGTCCTCTTCCTCAGTCCAGAATGAAGTTCCCTAGTAGATTTACTCAGAGGTCTTGTGAAAATGGCTATTCATTTTATTGTTTCACCAAGAAGGGCTGCCATCATGATCTCTGTGGTCAGGTTTTGAAGGGCTGCCATTATGATATCTGGTAAGAATTCTATGGAATTGGGTGTTTCTATTTAATGAAAAGAAAAAAATTACAAATAGAAAATTAGAACAAGGATGGTCACATGGGCTCTTGGAAGTGGACACCATTAGAAGTTGGAGGGACTAGTGGGCTCAGTGGGAATGTTAACTGAGTGTATCTCATGGGCTGGGCATTGTCCTATTTGTACTGTGTGTTCCTTATTTGAGACAGTGAGCTCACCTAACCTCGAAAACCTCTTTAAAAAATTAGACTTTTTATTTTGAGATGTAATGTAGATTCCCATGTGGTAGTAAGAGATAATATGGAGAGGGCCTATGGACTCTTTGCCCAGTTTTCCTTAATGGTTCCATCTTGCAATATTGGGGTACAATTC
>NW_027328834.1:0-84669 GCF_048564905.1 Vicugna pacos | reverse complement strand
CCCTTTGTGCTGGATGAACGAACGTCTCTCCACATGCTCAGTTCTGAGAGATAAGTGTGTGTGAAAGCCGTCCTTCACCTAGCTTGAAGGGAACACCAAGTTTCTTTTCAGTTGCAAACTCCACTCCATACATATCTATGGGGAGGTTCAAGCTCCAGGCCGGTTTTACAGTGCAAACGGCAGGCACTTCAAACCGGCACTAGGAAACAGACTGAGAACCCAGAGTAAGTGTTTCTCCTGCAACCCGTTCCCTTTGTGCTGGATGAACGAACGTCTCTCCACATGCTCAGTTCTGAGAGATAAGTGTGTGTGAAAGCCGTCCTTCACCTAGCTTGAAGGGAACACCAAGTTTCTTTTCAGTTGCAAACTCCACTCCATACATATCTATGGGGAGGTTCAAGCTCCAGGCCGGTTTTACAGTGCAAACGGCAGGCACTTCAAACCGGCACTAGGAAACAGACTGAGAACCCAGAGTAAGTGTTTCTCCTGCAACCCGTTCCCTTTGTGCTGGATGAACGAACGTCTCTCCACATGCTCAGTTCTGAGAGAGAAGTGTGTGTGAAAGCCGTCCTTCACCTAGCTTGAAGGGAACACCAAGTTTCTTTTCAGTTGCAAACTCCACTCCATACATATCTATGGGGAGGTTCAAGCTCCAGGCCGGTATTACAGTGCAAACGGCAGGCACTTCAAACCGGCACTAGGAAACAGACTGAGAACCCAGAGTAAGTGTTTCTCCTGCAACCCGTTCCCTTTGTGCTGGATGAACGAACGTCTCTCCACATGCTCAGTTCTGAGAGAGAAGTGTGTGTGAAAGCCGTCCTTCACCTAGCTTGAAGGGAACACCAAGTTTCTTTTCAGTTGCAAACTCCACTCCATACATATCTATGGGGAGGTTCAAGCTCCAGGCCGGTTTTACAGTGCAAACGGCAGGCACTTCAAACCGGCACTAGGAAACAGACTGAGAACCCAGAGTAAGTGTTTCTCCTGCAACCCGTTCCCTTTGTGCTGGATGAACGAACGTCTCTCCACATGCTCAGTTCTGAGAGATAAGTGTGTGTGAAAGCCGTCCTTCACCTAGCTTGAAGGGAACACAAAGTTTCTTTTCAGTTGCAAACTCCACTCCATACATATCTATGGGGAGGTTCAAGCTCCAGGCCGGTTTTACAGTGCAAACGGCAGGCACTTCAAACCGGCACTAGGAAACAGACTGAGAACCCAGAGTAAGTGTTTCTTCTGCAACCCGTTCCCTTTGTGCTGGATGAACGAACGTCTCTCCACATGCTCAGTTCTGAGAGATAAGTGTGTGTGAAAGCCGTCCTTCACCTAGCTTGAAGGGAACACCAAGTTTCTTTTCAGTTGCAAACTCCACTCCATACATATCTATGGGGAGGTTCAAGCTCCAGGCCGGTTTTACAGTGCAAACGGCAGGCACTTCAAACCGGCACTAGGAAACAGACTGAGAACCCAGAGTAAGTGTTTCTCCTGCAACCCGTTCCCTTTGTGCTGGATGAACGAACGTCTCTCCACATGCTCAGTTCTGAGAGATAAGTGTGTGTGAAAGCCGTCCTTCACCTAGCTTGAAGGGAACACAAAGTTTCTTTTCAGTTGCAAACTCCACTCCATACATATCTATGGGGAGGTTCAAGCTCCAGGCCGGTTTTACAGTGCAAACGGCAGGCACTTCAAACCGGCACTAGGAAACAGACTGAGAACCCAGAGTAAGTGTTTCTCCTGCAACCCGTTCCCTTTGTGCTGGATGAACGAACGTCTCTCCACATGCTCAGTTCTGAGAGATAAGTGTGTGTGAAAGCCGTCCTTCACCTAGCTTGAAGGGAACACAAAGTTTCTTTTCAGTTGCAAACTCCACTCCATACATATCTATGGGGAGGTTCAAGCTCCAGGCCGGTTTTACAGTGCAAACAGCAGGCACTTCAAACCGGCACTAGGAAACAGACTGAGAACCCAGAGTAAGTGTTTCTCCTGCAACCCGTTCCCTTTGTGCTGGATGAACGAACGTCTCTCCACATGCTCAGTTCTGAGAGATAAGTGTGTGTGAAAGCCGTCCTTCACCTAGCTTGAAGGGAACACCAAGTTTCTTTTCAGTTGCAAACTCCACTCCATACATATCTATGGGGAGGTTCAAGCTCCAGGCCGGTTTTACAGTGCAAACGGCAGGCACTTCAAACCGGCACTAGGAAACAGACTGAGAACCCAGAGTAAGTGTTTCTCCTGCAACCCGTTCCCTTTGTGCTGGATGAACGAACGTCTCTCCACATGCTCAGTTCTGAGAGATAAGTGTGTGTGAAAGCCGTCCTTCACCTAGCTTGAAGGGAACACCAAGTTTCTTTTCAGTTGCAAAGTCCACTCCATACATATCTATGGGGAGGTTCAAGCTCCAGGCCGGTTTTACAGTGCAAACGGCAGGCACTTCAAACCGGCACTAGGAAACAGACTGAGAACCCAGAGTAAGTGTTTCTCCTGCAACCCGTTCCCTTTGTGCTGGATGAACGAACGTCTCTCCACATGCTCAGTTCTGAGAGATAAGTGTGTGTGAAAGCCGTCCTTCACCTAGCTTGAAGGGAACACCAAGTTTCTTTTCAGTTGCAAACTCCACTCCATACATATCTATGGGGAGGTTCAAGCTCCAGGCCGGTTTTACAGTGCAAACGGCAGGCACTTCAAACCGGCACTAGGAAACAGACTGAGAACCCAGAGTAAGTGTTTCTCCTGCAACCCGTTCCCTTTGTGCTGGATGAACGAACGTCTCTCCACATGCTCAGTTCTGAGAGATAAGTGTGTGTGAAAGCCGTCCTTCACCTAGCTTGAAGGGAACACAAAGTTTCTTTTCAGTTGCAAACTCCACTCCATACATATCTATGGGGAGGTTCAAGCTCCAGGCCGGTTTTACAGTGCAAACGGCAGGCACTTCAAACCGGCACTAGGAAACAGACTGAGAACCCAGAGTAAGTGTTTCTCCTGCAACCCGTTCCCTTTGTGCTGGATGAACGAACGTCTCTCCACATGCTCAGTTTTGAGAGATAAGTGTGTGTGAAAGCCGTCCTTCACCTAGCTTGAAGGGAACACCAAGTTTCTTTTCAGTTGCAAAGTCCACTCCATACATATCTATGGGGAGGTTCAAGCTCCAGGCCGGTTTTACAGTGCAAACGGCAGGCACTTCAAACCGGCACTAGGAAACAGACTGAGAACCCAGAGTAAGTGTTTCTCCTGCAACCCGTTCCCTTTGTGCTGGATGAACGAACGTCTCTCCACATGCTCAGTTCTGAGAGATAAGTGTGTGTGAAAGCCGTCCTTCACCTAGCTTGAAGGGAACACCAAGTTTCTTTTCAGTTGCAAACTCCACTCCATACATATCTATGGGGAGGTTCAAGCTCCAGGCCGGTTTTACAGTGCAATCGGCAGGCACTTCAAACCGGCACTAGGAAACAGACTGAGAACCCAGAGTAAGTGTTTCTCCTGCAACCCGTTCCCTTTGTGCTGGATGAACGAACGTCTCTCCACATGCTCAGTTCTGAGAGATAAGTGTGTGTGAAAGCCGTCCTTCACCTAGCTTGAAGGGAACACAAAGTTTCTTTTCAGTTGCAAACTCCACTCCATACATATCTATGGGGAGGTTCAAGCTCCAGGCCGGTTTTACAGTGCAAACGGCAGGCACTTCAAACCGGCACTAGGAAACAGACTGAGAACCCAGAGTAAGTGTTTCTCCTGCAACCCGTTCCCTTTGTGCTGGATGAACGAATGTCTCTCCACATGCTCAGTTCTGAGAGATAAGTGTGTGTGAAAGCCGTCCTTCACCTAGCTTGAAGGGAACACAAAGTTTCTTTTCAGTTGCAAACTCCACTCCATACATATCTATGGGGAGGTTCAAGCTCCAGGCCGGTTTTACAGTGCAAACGGCAGGCACTTCAAACCGGCACTAGGAAACAGACTGAGAACCCAGAGTAAGTGTTTCTCCTGCAACCCGTTCCCTTTGTGCTGGATGAACGAACGTCTCTCCACATGCTCAGTTCTGAGAGATAAGTGTGTGTGAAAGCCGTCCTTCACCTAGCTTGAAGGGAACACCAAGTTTCTTTTCAGTTGCAAACTCCACTCCATACATATCTATGGGGAGGTTCAAGCTCCAGGCCGGTTTTACAGTGCAAACGGCAGGCACTTCAAACCGGCACTAGGAAACAGACTGAGAACCCAGAGTAAGTGTTTCTCCTGCAACCCGTTCCCTTTGTGCTGGATGAACGAACGTCTCTCCACATGCTCAGTTCTGAGAGATAAGTGTGTGTGAAAGCCGTCCTTCACCTAGCTTGAAGGGAACACCAAGTTTCTTTTCAGTTGCAAACTCCACTCCATACATATCTATGGGGAGGTTCAAGCTCCAGGCCGGTTTTACAGTGCAAACGGCAGGCACTTCAAACCGGCACTAGGAAACAGACTGAGAACCCAGAGTAAGTGTTTCTCCTGCAACCCGTTCCCTTTGTGCTGGATGAACGAACGTCTCTCCACATGCTCAGTTCTGAGAGATAAGTGTGTGTGAAAGCCGTCCTTCACCTAGCTTGAAGGGAACACCAAGTTTCTTTTCAGTTGCAAACTCCACTCCATACATATCTATGGGGAGGTTCAAGCTCCAGGCCGGTTTTACAGTGCAAACGGCAGGCACTTCAAACCGGCACTAGGAAACAGACTGAGAACCCAGAGTAAGTGTTTCTCCTGCAACCCGTTCCCTTTGTGCTGGATGAACGAACGTCTCTCCACATGCTCAGTTCTGAGAGATAAGTGTGTGTGAAAGCCGTCCTTCACCTAGCTTGAAGGGAACACAAAGTTTCTTTTCAGTTGCAAACTCCACTCCATACATATCTATGGGGAGGTTCAAGCTCCAGGCCGGTTTTACAGTGCAAACGGCAGGCACTTCAAACCGGCACTAGGAAACAGACTGAGAAACCAGAGTAAGTGTTTCTCCTGCAACCCGTTCCCTTTGTGCTGGATGAACGAACGTCTCTCCACATGCTCAGTTCTGAGAGATAAGTGTGTGTGAAAGCCGTCCTTCACCTAGCTTGAAGGGAACACAAAGTTTCTTTTCAGTTGCAAACTCCACTCCATACATATCTATGGGGAGGTTCAAGCTCCAGGCCGGTTTTACAGTGCAAACGGCAGGCACTTCAAACCGGCACTAGGAAACAGACTGAGAACCCAGAGTAAGTGTTTCTCCTGCAACCCGTTCCCTTTGTGCTGGATGAACGAACGTCTCTCCACATGCTCAGTTCTGAGAGATAAGTGTGTGTGAAAGCCGTCCTTCACCTAGCTTGAAGGGAACACAAAGTTTCTTTTCAGTTGCAAACTCCACTCCATACATATCTATGGGGAGGTTCAAGCTCCAGGCCGGTTTTACAGTGCAAACGGCAGGCACTTCAAACCGGCACTAGGAAACAGACTGAGAACCCAGAGTAAGTGTTTCTCCTGCAACCCGTTCCCTTTGTGCTGGATGAACGAACGTCTCTCCACATGCTCAGTTCTGAGAGATAAGTGTGTGTGAAAGCCGTCCTTCACCTAGCTTGAAGGGAACACAAAGTTTCTTTTCAGTTGCAAATTCCACTCCATACATATCTATGGGGACGTTCAAGCTCCAGGCCGGTTTTACAGTGCAAAAGGCAGGCACTTCAAACCGGCACTAGGAAACAGACTGAGAACCCAGAGTAAGTGTTTCTCCTGCAACCCGTTCCCTTTGTGCTGGATGAACGAACGTCTCTCCACATGCTCAGTTCTGAGAGATAAGTGTGTGTGAAAGCCGTCCTTCACCTAGCTTGAAGGGAACACCAAGTTTCTTTTCAGTTGCAAACTCCACTCCATACATATCTATGGGGAGGTTCAAGCTCCAGGCCGGTTTTACAGTGCAAACGGCAGGCACTTCAAACCGGCACTAGGAAACAGACTGAGAACCCAGAGTAACTGTTTCTCCTGCAACCCGTTCCCTTTGTGCTGGATGAACGAACGTCTCTCCACATGCTCAGTTCTGAGAGATAAGTGTGTGTGAAAGCCGTCCTTCACCTAGCTTGAAGGGAACACAAAGTTTCTTTTCAGTTGCAAACTCCACTCCATACATATCTATGGGGAGGTTCAAGCTCCAGGCCGGTTTTACAGTGCAAACGGCAGGCACTTCAAACCGGCACTAGGAAACAGACTGAGAACCCAGAGTAAGTGTTTCTCCTGCAACCCGTTCCCTTTGTGCTGGATGAACGAACGTCTCTCCACATGCTCAGTTCTGAGAGATAAGTGTGTGTGAAAGCCGTCCTTCACCTAGCTTGAAGGGAACACAAAGTTTCTTTTCAGTTGCAAACTCCACTCCATACATATCTATGGGGAGGTTCAAGCTCCAGGCCGGTTTTACAGTGCAAACGGCAGGCACTTCAAACCGGCACTAGGAAACAGACTGAGAAACCAGAGTAAGTGTTTCTCCTGCAACCCGTTCCCTTTGTGCTGGATGAACGAACGTCTCTCCACATGCTCAGTTCTGAGAGATAAGTGTGTGTGAAAGCCGTCCTTCACCTAGCTTGAAGGGAACACCAAGTTTCTTTTCAGTTGCAAACTCCACTCCATACATATCTATGGGGAGGTTCAAGCTCCAGGCCGGTTTTACAGTGCAAACGGCAGGCACTTCAAACCGGCACTAGGAAACAGACTGAGAACCCAGAGTAAGTGTTTCTCCTGCAACCCGTTCCCTTTGTGCTGGATGAACGAACGTCTCTCCACATGCTCAGTTCTGAGAGATAAGTGTGTGTGAAAGCCGTCCTTCACCTAGCTTGAAGGGAACACAAAGTTTCTTTTCAGTTGCAAACTCCACTCCATACATATCTATGGGGAGGTTCAAGCTCCAGGCCGGTTTTACAGTGCAAACGGCAGGCACTTCAAACCGGCACTAGGAAACAGACTGACAACCCAGAGTAAGTGTTTCTCCTGCAACCCGTTCCCTTTGTGCTGGATGAACGAACGTCTCTCCACATGCTCAGTTCTGAGAGATAAGTGTGTGTGAAAGCCGTCCTTCACCTAGCTTGAAGGGAACACAAAGTTTCTTTTCAGTTGCAAACTCCACTCCATACATATCTATGGGGAGGTTCAAGCTCCAGGCCGGTTTTACAGTGCAAACGGCAGGCACTTCAAACCGGCACTAGGAAACAGACTGAGAAACCAGAGTAAGTGTTTCTCCTGCAACCCGTTCCCTTTGTGCTGGATGAACGAACGTCTCTCCACATGCTCAGTTCTGAGAGATAAGTGTGTGTGAAAGCCGTCCTTCACCTAGCTTGAAGGGAACACCAAGTTTCTTTTCAGTTGCAAACTCCACTCCATACATATCTATGGGGAGGTTCAAGCTCCAGGCCGGTTTTACAGTGCAAACGGCAGGCACTTCAAACCGGCACTAGGAAACAGACTGAGAACCCAGAGTAAGTGTTTCTCCTGCAACCCGTTCCCTTTGTGCTGGATGAACGAACGTCTCTCCACATGCTCAGTTCTGAGAGATAAGTGTGTGTGAAAGCCGTCCTTCACCTAGCTTGAAGGGAACACAAAGTTTCTTTTCAGTTGCAAACTCCACTCCATACATATCTATGGGGAGGTTCAAGCTCCAGGCCGGTTTTACAGTGCAAACGGCAGGCACTTCAAACCGGCACTAGGAAACAGACTGACAACCCAGAGTAAGTGTTTCTCCTGCAACCCGTTCCCTTTGTGCTGGATGAACGAACGTCTCTCCACATGCTCAGTTCTGAGAGATAAGTGTGTGTGAAAGCCGTCCTTCACCTAGCTTGAAGGGAACACAAAGTTTCTTTTCAGTTGCAAACTCCACTCCATACATATCTATGGGGAGGTTCAAGCTCCAGGCCGGTTTTACAGTGCAAACGGCAGGCACTTCAAACCGGCACTAGGAAACAGACTGAGAACCCAGAGTAAGTGTTTCTCCTGCAACCCGTTCCCTTTGTGCTGGATGAACGAACGTCTCTCCACATGCTCAGTTCTGAGAGATAAGTGTGTGTGAAAGCCGTCCTTCACCTAGCTTGAAGGGAACACCAAGTTTCTTTTCAGTTGCAAACTCCACTCCATACATATCTATGGGGAGGTTCAAGCTCCAGGCCGGTTTTACAGTGCAAACGGCAGGCACTTCAAACCGGCACTAGGAAACAGACTGAGAACCCAGAGTAAGTGTTTCTCCTGCAACCTGTTCCCTTTGTGCTGGATGAACGAACGTCTCTCCACATGCTCAGTTCTGAGAGATAAGTGTGTGTGAAAGCCGTCCTTCACCTAGCTTGAAGGGAACACAAAGTTTCTTTTCAGTTGCAAACTCCACTCCATACATATCTATGGGGAGGTTCAAGCTCCAGGCCGGTTTTACAGTGCAAACGGCAGGCACTTCAAACCGGCACTAGGAAACAGACTGAGAACCCAGAGTAAGTGTTTCTCCTGCAACCTGTTCCCTTTGTGCTGGATGAACGAACGTCTCTCCACATGCTCAGTTCTGAGAGATAAGTGTGTGTGAAAGCCGTCCTTCACCTAGCTTGAAGGGAACACCAAGTTTCTTTTCAGTTGCAAACTCCACTCCATACATATCTATGGGGAGGTTCAAGCTCCAGGCCGGTTTTACAGTGCAAACGGCAGGCACTTCAAACCGGCACTAGGAAACAGACTGAGAACCCAGAGTAAGTGTTTCTCCTGCAACCCGTTCCCTTTGTGCTGGATGAACGAACGTCTCTCCACATGCTCAGTTCTGAGAGATAAGTGTGTGTGAAAGCCGTCCTTCACCTAGCTTGAAGGGAACACAAAGTTTCTTTTCAGTTGCAAACTCCACTCCATACATATCTATGGGGAGGTTCAAGCTCCAGGCCGGTTTTACAGTGCAAACGGCAGGCACTTCAAACCGGCACTAGGAAACAGACTGAGAACCCAGAGTAAGTGTTTCTCCTGCAACCCGTTCCCTTTGTGCTGGATGAACGAACGTCTCTCCACATGCTCAGTTCTGAGAGATAAGTGTGTGTGATAGCCGTCCTTCACCAAGCTTGAAGGGAACACAAAGTTTCTTTTCAGTTGCAAAGTCCACTCCATACATATCTATGGGGAGGTTCAAGCTCCAGGCCGGTTTTACAGTGCAAACGGCAGGCACTTCAAACCGGCACTAGGAAACAGACTGAGAACCCAGAGTAAGTGTTTCTCCTGCAACCCGTTCCCTTTGTGCTGGATGAACGAACGTCTCTCCACATGCTCAGTTCTGAGAGATAAGTGTGTGTGAAAGCCGTCCTTCACCTAGCTTGAAGGGAACACCAAGTTTCTTTTCAGTTGCAAACTCCACTCCATACATATCTATGGGGAGGTTCAAGCTCCAGGCCGGTTTTACAGTGCAAACGGCAGGCACTTCAAACCGGCACTAGGAAGCAGACTGAGAACCCAGAGTAAGTGTTTCTCCTGCAACCCGTTCCCTTTGTGCTGGATGAACGAACGTCTCTCCACATGCTCAGTTCTGAGAGATAAGTGTGTGTGAAAGCCGTCCTTCACCTAGCTTGAAGGGAACACAAAGTTTCTTTTCAGTTGCAAACTCCACTCCATACATATCTATGGGGAGGTTCAAGCTCCAGTCCGGTTTTACAGTGCAAACGGCAGGCACTTCAAACCGGCACTAGGAAACAGACTGAGAACCCAGAGTAAGTGTTTCTCCTGCAACCCGTTCCCTTTGGTGCTGGATGAACGAACGTCTCTGAACATGCTCAGTTCTGAGAGATAAGTGTGTGTGAAAGCCGTCCTTCACCTAGCTTGAAGGGAACACAAAGTTTCTTTTCAGTTGCAAACTCCACTCCATACATATCTATGGGGAGGTTCAAGCTCCAGGCCGGTTTTACAGTGAAAACGGCAGGCACTTCAAACCGGCACTAGGAAACAGACTGAGAACCCAGAGTAAGTGTTTCTCCTGCAACCCGTTCCCTTTGTGCTGGATGAACGAATGTCTCTCCACATGCTCAGTTCTGAGAGATAAGTGTGTGTGAAAGCCGTCCTTCACCTAGCTTGAAGGGAACACAAAGTTTCTTTTCAGTTGCAAACTCCACTCCATACATATCTATGGGGAGGTTCAAGCTCCAGGCCAGTTTTACAGTGCAAACGGCAGGCACTTCAAACCGGCACTAGGAAACAGACTGAGAACCCAGAGTAAGTGTTTCTCCTGCAACCCGTTCCCTTTGTGCTGGATGAACGAACGTCTCTCCACATGCTCAGTTCTGAGAGATAAGTGTGTGTGAAAGCCGTCCTTCACCTAGCTTGAAGGGAACACAAAGTTTCTTTTCAGTTGAAAACTCCACTCCATACATATCTATGGGGAGGTTCAAGCTCCAGGCCGGTTTTACAGTGCAAACGGCAGGCACTTCAAACCGGCACTAGGAAACAGACTGAGAACCCAGAGTAAGTGTTTCTCCTGCAACCCGTTCCCTTTGTGCTGGATGAACGAACGTCTCTCCACATGCTCAGTTCTGAGAGATAAGTGTGTGTGAAAGCCGTCCTTCACCTAGCTTGAAGGGAACACAAAGTTTCTTTTCAGTTGCAAAGTCCACTCCATACATATCTATGGGGACGTTCAAGCTCCAGGCCGGTTTTACAGTGCAAACGGCAGGCACTTCAAACCGGCACTAGGAAACAGACTGAGAACCCAGAGTAAGTGTTTCTCCTGCAACCTGTTCCCTTTGTGCTGGATGAACGAACGTCTCTCCACATGCTCAGTTCTGAGAGATAAGTGTGTGTGAAAGCCGTCCTTCACCTAGCTTGAAGGGAACACAAAGTTTCTTTTCAGTTGCAAACTCCACTCCATACATATCTATGGGGAGGTTCAAGCTCCAGGCCGGTTTTACAGTGCAAACGGCAGGCACTTCAAACCGGCACTAGGAAACAGACTGAGAACCCAGAGTAAGTGTTTCTCCTGCAACCCGTTCCCTTTGTGCTGGATGAACGAACGTCTCTCCACATGCTTAGTTCTGAGAGATAAGTGTGTGTGAAAGCCGTCCTTCACCTAGCTTGAAGGGAACACAAAGTTTCTTTTCAGTTGCAAAGTCCACTCCATACATATCTATGGGGAGGTTCAAGCTCCAGGCCGGTTTTACAGTGCAAACGGCAGGCACTTCAAACCGGCACTAGGAAACAGACTGAGAACCCAGAGTAAGTGTTTCTCCTGCAACCCGTTCCCTTTGTGCTGGATGAACGAACGTCTCTCCACATGCTCAGTTCTGAGAGATAAGTGTGTGTGAAAGCCGTCCTTCACCTAGCTTGAAGGGAACACAAAGTTTCTTTTCAGTTGCAAACTCCACTCCATACATATCTATGGGGAGGTTCAAGCTCCAGGCCGGTTTTTCAGTGAAAACGGCAGGCACTTCAAACCGGCACTAGGAAACAGACTGAGAACCCAGAGTAAGTGTTTCTCCTGCAACCCGTTCCCTTTGGTGCTGGATGAACGAACGTCTCTCCACATGCTCAGTTCTGAGAGATAAGTGTGTGTGAAAGCCGTCCTTCACCTAGCTTGAAGGGAACACAAAGTTTCTTTTCAGTTGCAAACTCCACTCCATACATATCTATGGGGAGGTTCAAGCTCCAGGCCGGTTTTACAGTGCAAACGGCAGGCACTTCAAACCGGCACTAGGAAACAGACTGAGAAACCAGAGTAAGTGTTTCTCCTGCAACCCGTTCCCTTTGTGCTGGATGAACGAATGTCTCTCCACATGCTCAGTTCTGAGAGATAAGTGTGTGTGAAAGCCGTCCTTCACCTAGCTTGAAGGGAACACAAAGTTTCTTTTCAGTTGCAAACTCCACTCCATACATATCTATGGGGAGGTTCAAGCTCCAGGCCGGTTTTACAGTGCAAACGGCAGGCACTTCAAACCGGCACTAGGAAACAGACTGAGAACCCAGAGTAAGTGTTTCCCCTGCAACCCGTTCCCTTTGTGCTGGATGAACGAACGTCTCTCCACATGCTCAGTTCTGAGAGATAAGTGTGTGTGAAAGCCGTCCTTCACCTAGCTTGAAGGGAACACAAAGTTTCTTTTCAGTTGCAAACTCCACTCCATACATATCTATGGGGGGGTTCAAGCTCCAGGCCGGTTTTTCAGTGAAAACGGCAGGCACTTCAAACCGGCACTAGGAAACAGACTGAGAACCCAGAGTAAGTGTTTCTCCTGCAACCCGTTCCCTTTGGTGCTGGATGAACGAACGTCTCTCCACATGCTCAGTTCTGAGAGATAAGTGTGTGTGAAAGCCGTCCTTCACCTAGCTTGAAGGGAACACAAAGTTTCTTTTCAGTTGCAAACTCCACTCCATACATATCTATGGGGAGGTTCAAGCTCCAGGCCGGTTTTACAGTGCAAACGGCAGGCACTTCAAACCGGCACTAGGAAACAGACTGAGAACCCAGAGTAAGTGTTTCTCCTGCAACCCGTTCCCTTTGTGCTGGATGAACGAACGTCTCTCCACATGCTCAGTTCTGAGAGATAAGTGTGTGTGAAAGCCGTCCTTCACCTAGCTTGAAGGGAACACAAAGTTTCTTTTCAGTAGCAAATTCCACTCCATACATATCTATGGGGACGTTCAAGCTCCAGGCCGGTTTTACAGTGCAAAAGGCAGGCACTTCAAACCGGCACTAGGAAACAGACTGAGAACCCAGAGTAAGTGTTTCTCCTGCAACCCGTTCCCTTTGTGCTGGATGAACGAACGTCTCTCCACATGCTCAGTTCTGAGAGATAAGTGTGTGTGAAAGCCGTCCTTCACCTAGCTTGAAGGGAACACAAAGTTTCTTTTCAGTTGCAAACTCCACTCCATACATATCTATGGGGAGGTTCAAGCTCCAGGCCGGTTTTACAGTGCAAACGGCACGCACTTCAAACCGGCACTAGGAAACAGACTGAGAACCCAGAGTAAGTGTTTCTCCTGCAACCCGTTCCCTTTGTGCTGGATGAACGAACGTCTCTCCACATGCTCAGTTCTGAGAGATAAGTGTGTGTGAAAGCCGTCCTTCACCTAGCTTGAAGGGAACACAAAGTTTCTTTTCAGTTGCAAACTCCACTCCATACATATCTATGGGGAGGTTCAAGCTCCAGGCCGGTTTTACAGTGCAAACGGCAGGCACTTCAAACCGGCACTAGGAAACAGACTGACAACCCAGAGTAAGTGTTTCTCCTGCAACCCGTTCCCTTTGTGCTGGATGAACGAACGTCTCTCCACATGCTCAGTTCTGAGAGATAAGTGTGTGTGAAAGCCGTCCTTCACCTAGCTTGAAGGGAACACCAAGTTTCTTTTCAGTTGCAAACTCCACTCCATACATATCTATGGGGAGGTTCAAGCTCCAGGCCGGTTTTACAGTGCAAACGGCAGGCACTTCAAACCGGCACTAGGAAACAGACTGAGAACCCAGAGTAAGTGTTTCTCCTGCAACCTGTTCCCTTTGTGCTGGATGAACGAACGTCTCTCCACATGCTCAGTTCTGAGAGATAAGTGTGTGTGAAAGCCGTCCTTCACCTAGCTTGAAGGGAACACAAAGTTTCTTTTCAGTTGCAAACTCCACTCCATACATATCTATGGGGAGGTTCAAGCTCCAGGCCGGTTTTACAGTGAAAACGGCAGGCACTTCAAACCGGCACTAGGAAACAGACTGAGAACCCAGAGTAAGTGTTTCTCCTGCAACCCGTTCCCTTTGTGCTGGATGAACGAACGTCTCTCCACATGCTCAGTTCTGAGAGATAAGTGTGTGTGAAAGCCGTCCTTCACCTAGCTTGAAGGGAACACAAAGTTTCTTTTCAGTTGCAAACTCCACTCCATACATATCTATGGGGAGGTTCAAGCTCCAGGCCGGTTTTACAGTGCAAACGGCAGGCACTTCAAACCGGCACTAGGAAACAGACTGAGAACCCAGAGTAAGTGTTTCTCCTGCAACCCGTTCCCTTTGTGCTGGATGAACGAACGTCTCTCCACATGCTCAGTTCTGAGAGATAAGTGTGTGTGAAAGCCGTCCTTCACCTAGCTTGAAGGGAACACAAAGTTTCTTTTCAGTTGCAAACTCCACTCCATACATATCTATGGGGAGGTTCAAGCTCCAGGCCGGTTTTACAGTGCAAACGGCAGGCACTTCAAACCGGCACTAGGAAACAGACTGAGAACCCAGAGTAAGTGTTTCTCCTGCAACCCGTTCCCTTTGTGCTGGATGAACGAACGTCTCTCCACATGCTCAGTTCTGAGAGATAAGTGTGTGTGAAAGCCGTCCTTCACCTAGCTTGAAGGGAACACAAAGTTTCTTTTCAGTTGCAAACTCCACTCCATACATATCTATGGGGAGGTTCAAGCTCCAGGCCAGTTTTACAGTGCAAACGGCAGGCACTTCAAACCGGCACTAGGAAACAGACTGAGAACCCAGAGTAAGTGTTTCTCCTGCAACCCGTTCCCTTTGTGCTGGATGAACGAACGTCTCTCCACATGCTCAGTTCTGAGAGATAAGTGTGTGTGAAAGCCGTCCTTCACCTAGCTTGAAGGGAACACAAAGTTTCTTTTCAGTTGCAAACTCCACTCCATACATATCTATGGGGAGGTTCAAGCTCCAGGCCGGTTTTACAGTGCAAACGGCAGGCACTTCAAACCGGCACTAGGAAACAGACTGAGAACCCAGTGTAAGTGTTTCTCCTGCAACCCGTTCCCTTTGTGCTGGATGAACAAACGTCTCTCCACATGTTCAGTTCTGAGAGATAAGTGTGTGTGAAAGCCGTCCTTCACCTAGCTTGAAGGGAACACAAAGTTTCTTTTCAGTTGCAAACTCCACTCCATACATATCTATGGGGAGGTTCAAGCTCCAGGCCGGTTTTACAGTGCAAACGGCAGGCACTACAAACCGGCACTAGGAAACAGACTGAGAACCCAGAGTAAGTGTTTCTCCTGCAACCCGTTCCCTTTGGTGCTGGATGAACGAACGTCTCTCCACATGCTCAGTTCTGAGAGATAAGTGTGTGTGAAAGCCGTCCTTCACCTAGCTTGAAGGGAACACAAAGTTTCTTTTCAGTTGCAAATTCCACTCCATACATATCTATGGGGACGTTCAAGCTCCAGGCCGGTTTTACAGTGCAAAAGGCAGGCACTTCAAACCGGCACTAGGAAACAGACTGAGAACCCAGAGTAAGTGTTTCTCCTGCAACCCGTTCCCTTTGTGCTGGATGAACGAACGTCTCTCCACATGCTCAGTTCTGAGAGATAAGTGTGTGTGAAAGCCGTCCTTCACCTAGCTTGAAGGGAACACCAAGTTTCTTTTCAGTTGCAAACTCCACTCCATACATATCTATGGGGAGGTTCAAGCTCCAGGCCGGTTTTACAGTGCAAACGGCAGGCACTTCAAACCGGCACTAGGAAACAGACTGAGAACCCAGAGTAAGTGTTTCTCCTGCAACCCGTTCCCTTTGTGCTGGATGAACGAATGTCTCTCCACATGCTCAGTTCTGAGAGATAAGTGTGTGTGAAAGCCGTCCTTCACCTAGCTTGAAGGGAACACAAAGTTTCTTTTCAGTTGCAAACTCCACTCCATACATATCTATGGGGAGGTTCAAGCTTCAGGCCAGTTTTACAGTGCAAACGGCAGGCACTTCAAACCGGCACTAGGAAACAGACTGAGAACCCAGAGTAAGTGTTTCTCCTGCAACCCGTTCCCTTTGTGCTGGATGAACGAACGTCTCTCCACATGCTCAGTTCTGAGAGATAAGTGTGTGTGAAAGCCGTCCTTCACCTAGCTTGAAGGGAACACAAAGTTTCTTTTCAGTTGCAAACTCCACTCCATACATATCTATGGGGAGGTTCAAGCTCCAGGCCGGTTTTACAGTGCAAACGGCAGGCACTTCAAACCGGCACTAGGAAACAGACTGAGAACCCAGAGTAAGTGTTTCTCCTGCAACCTGTTCCCTTTGTGCTGGATGAACGAACGTCTCTCCACATGCTCAGTTCTGAGAGATAAGTGTGTGTGAAAGCCGTCCTTCACCTAGCTTGAAGGGAACACAAAGTTTCTTTTCAGTTGCAAACTCCACTCCATACATATCTATGGGGAGGTTCAAGCTCCAGGCCGGTTTTACAGTGAAAACGGCAGGCACTTCAAACCGGCACTAGGAAACAGACTGAGAACCCAGAGTAAGTGTTTCTCCTGCAACCCGTTCCCTTTGTGCTGGATGAACGAACGTCTCTCCACATGCTCAGTTCTGAGAGATAAGTGTGTGTGAAAGCCGTCCTTCACCTAGCTTGAAGGGAACACAAAGTTTCTTTTCAGTTGCAAACTCCACTCCATACATATCTATGGGGAGGTTCAAGCTCCAGGCCGGTTTTACAGTGAAAACGGCAGGCACTTCAAACCGGCACTAGGAAACAGACTGAGAACCCAGAGTAAGTGTTTCTCCTGCAACCCGTTCCCTTTGTGCTGGATGAACGAACGTCTCTCCACATGCTCAGTTCTGAGAGATAAGTGTGTGTGAAAGCCGTCCTTCACCTAGCTTGAAGGGAACACAAAGTTTCTTTTCAGTTGCAAACTCCACTCCATACATATCTATGGGGAGGTACAAGCTCCAGGCCGGTTTTACAGTGCAAACGGCAGGCACTTCAAACCGGCACTAGGAAACAGACTGAGAACCCAGAGTAAGTGTTTCTCCTGCAACCCGTTCCCTTTGTGCTGGATGAACGAACGTCTCTCCACATGCTCAGTTCTGAGAGATAAGTGTGTGTGAAAGCCGTCCTTCACCTAGCTTGAAGGGAACACAAAGTTTCTTTTCAGTTGCAAACTCCACTCCATACATATCTATGGGGAGGTTCAAGCTCCAGGCCGGTTTTACAGTGCAAACGGCAGGCACTTCAAACCGGCACTAGGAAACAGACTGAGAACCCAGAGTAAGTGTTTCTCCTGCAACCCGTTCCCTTTGTGCTGGATGAACGAACGTCTCTCCACATGCTCAGTTCTGAGAGATAAGTGTGTGTGAAAGCCGTCCTTCACCTAGCTTGAAGGGAACACAAAGTTTCTTTTCAGTTGCAAACTCCACTCCATACATATCTATGGGGAGGTTCAAGCTCCAGGCCGGTTTTACAGTGCAAACGGCAGGCACTTCAAACCGGCACTAGGAAACAGACTGAGAACCCAGAGTAAGTGTTTCTCCTGCAACCCGTTCCCTTTGTGCTGGATGAACGAACGTCTCTCCACATGCTCAGTTCTGAGAGATAAGTGTGTGTGAAAGCCGTCCTTCACCTAGCTTGAAGGGAACACAAAGTTTCTTTTCAGTTGCAAACTCCACTCCATACATATCTATGGGGAGGTTCAAGCTCCAGGCCGGTTTTACAGTGCAAACGGCAGGCACTTCAAACCGGCACTAGGAAACAGACTGAGAACCCAGAGTAAGTGTTTCTCCTGCAACCCGTTCCCTTTGTGCTGGATGAACAAACGTCTCTCCACATGTTCAGTTCTGAGAGATAAGTGTGTGTGAAAGCCGTCCTTCACCTAGCTTGAAGGGAACACCAAGTTTCTTTTCAGTTGCAAAGTCCACTCCATACATATCTATGGGGAGGTTCAAGCTCCAGGCCGGTTTTACAGTGCAAACGGCAGGCACTTCAAACCGGCACTAGGAAACAGACTGAGAACCCAGAGTAAGTGTTTCTCCTGCAACCCGTTCCCTTTGGTGCTGGATGAACGAACGTCTCTCCACATGCTCAGTTCTGAGAGATAAGTGTGTGTGAAAGCCGTCCTTCACCTAGCTTGAAGGGAACACAAAGTTTCTTTTCAGTTGCAAATTCCACTCCATACATATCTATGGGGACGTTCAAGCTCCAGGCCGGTTTTACAGTGCAAAAGGCAGGCACTTCAAACCGGCACTAGGAAACAGACTGAGAACCCAGAGTAAGTGTTTCTCCTGCAACCCGTTCCCTTTGTGCTGGATGAACGAACGTCTCTCCACATGCTCAGTTCTGAGAGATAAGTGTGTGTGAAAGCCGTCCTTCACCTAGCTTGAAGGGAACACCAAGTTTCTTTTCAGTTGCAAACTCCACTCCATACATATCTATGGGGAGGTTCAAGCTCCAGGCCGGTTTTACAGTGCAAACGGCAGGCACTTCAAACCGGCACTAGGAAACAGACTGAGAACCCAGAGTAAGTGTTTCTCCTGCAACCCGTTCCCTTTGTGCTGGATGAACGAATGTCTCTCCACATGCTCAGTTCTGAGAGATAAGTGTGTGTGAAAGCCGTCCTTCACCTAGCTTGAAGGGAACACAAAGTTTCTTTTCAGTTGCAAACTCCACTCCATACATATCTATGGGGAGGTTCAAGCTTCAGGCCAGATTTACAGTGCAAACGGCAGGCACTTCAAACCGGCACTAGGAAACAGACTGAGAACCCAGAGTAAGTGTTTCTCCTGCAACCCGTTCCCTTTGTGCTGGATGAACGAACGTCTCTCCACATGCTCAGTTCTGAGAGATAAGTGTGTGTGAAAGCCGTCCTTCACCTAGCTTGAAGGGAACACCAAGTTTCTTTTCAGTTGCAAACTCCACTCCATACATATCTATGGGGAGGTTCAAGCTCCAGGCCGGTTTTACAGTGCAAACGGCAGGCACTTCAAACCGGCACTAGGAAACAGACTGAGAACCCAGAGTAAGTGTTTCTCCTGCAACCTGTTCCCTTTGTGCTGGATGAACGAACGTCTCTCCACATGCTCAGTTCTGAGAGATAAGTGTGTGTGAAAGCCGTCCTTCACCTAGCTTGAAGGGAACACCAAGTTTCTTTTCAGTTGCAAACTCCACTCCATACATATCTATGGGGAGGTTCAAGCTCCAGGCCGGTTTTACAGTGCAAACGGCAGGCACTTCAAACCGGCACTAGGAAACAGACTGAGAACCCAGAGTAAGTGTTTCTCCTGCAACCCGTTCCCTTTGTGCTGGATGAACGAACGTCTCTCCACATGCTCAGTTCTGAGAGATAAGTGTGTGTGAAAGCCGTCCTTCACCTAGCTTGAAGGGAACACAAAGTTTCTTTTCAGTTGCAAACTCCACTCCATACATATCTATGGGGAGGTTCAAGCTCCAGGCCGGTTTTACAGTGCAAACGGCAGGCACTTCAAACCGGCACTAGGAAACAGACTGACAACCCAGAGTAAGTGTTTCTCCTGCAACCCGTTCCCTTTGTGCTGGATGAACGAACGTCTCTCCACATGCTCAGTTCTGAGAGATAAGTGTGTGTGAAAGCCGTCCTTCACCTAGCTTGAAGGGAACACCAAGTTTCTTTTCAGTTGCAAAGTCCACTCCATACATATCTATGGGGAGGTTCAAGCTCCAGGCCGGTTTTACAGTGCAAACGGCAGGCACTTCAAACCGGCACTAGGAAACAGACTGAGAACCCAGAGTAAGTGTTTCTCCTGCAACCCGTTCCCTTTGTGCTGGATGAACGAACGTCTCTCCACATGCTCAGTTCTGAGAGATAAGTGTGTGTGAAAGCCGTCCTTCACCTAGCTTGAAGGGAACACAAAGTTTCTTTTCAGTTGCAAAGTCCACTCCATACATATCTATGGGGAGGTTCAAGCTCCAGGCCGGTTTTACAGTGCAAACGGCAGGCACTTCAAACCGGCACTAGGAAACAGACTGAGAACCCAGAGTAAGTGTTTCTCCTGCAACCCGTTCCCTTTGTGCTGGATGAACGAACGTCTCTCCACATGCTCAGTTCTGAGAGATAAGTGTGTGTGAAAGCCGTCCTTCACCTAGCTTGAAGGGAACACAAAGTTTCTTTTCAGTTGCAAACTCCACTCCATACATATCTATGGGGAGGTTCAATCTCCAGGCCGGTTTTACAGTGCAAACGGCAGGCACTTCAAACCGGCACTAGGAAACAGACTGAGAACCCAGAGTAAGTGTTTCTCCTGCAACCCGTTCCCTTTGTGCTGGATGAACGAACGTCTCTCCACATGCTCAGTTCTGAGAGATAAGTGTGTGTGAAAGCCGTCCTTCACCTAGCTTGAAGGGAACACAAAGTTTCTTTTCAGTTGCAAATTCCACTCCATACATATCTATGGGGACGTTCAAGCTCCAGGCCGGTTTTACAGTGCAAAAGGCAGGCACTTCAAACCGGCACTAGGAAACAGACTGAGAACCCAGAGTAAGTGTTTCTCCTGCAACCCGTTCCCTTTGTGCTGGATGAACGAACGTCTCTCCACATGCTCAGTTCTGAGAGATAAGTGTGTGTGAAAGCCGTCCTTCACCTAGCTTGAAGGGAACACAAAGTTTCTTTTCAGTTGCAAACTCCACTCCATACATATCTATGGGGAGGTTCAAGCTCCAGGCCGGTTTTACAGTGCAAACGGCAAGCACTTCAAACCGGCACTAGGAAACAGACTGAGAACCCAGAGTAAGTGTTTCTCCTGCAACCCGTTCCCTTTGTGCTGGATGAACGAACGTCTCTCCACATGCTCAGTTCTGAGAGATAAGTGTGTGTGAAAGCCGTCCTTCACCTAGCTTGAAGGGAACACAAAGTTTCTTTTCAGTTGCAAACTCCACTCCATACATATCTATGGGGAGGTTCAAGCTCCAGGCCGGTTTTACAGTGCAAACGGCAGGCACTTCAAACCGGCACTAGGAAACAGACTGACAACCCAGAGTAAGTGTTTCTCCTGCAACCCGTTCCCTTTGTGCTGGATGAACGAACGTCTCTCCACATGCTCAGTTCTGAGAGATAAGTGTGTGTGAAAGCCGTCCTTCACCTAGCTTGAAGGGAACACCAAGTTTCTTTTCAGTTGCAAACTCCACTCCATACATATCTATGGGGAGGTTCAAGCTCCAGGCCGGTTTTACAGTGCAAACGGCAGGCACTTCAAACCGGCACTAGGAAACAGACTGAGAAACCAGAGTAAGTGTTTCTCCTGCAACCCGTTCCCTTTGTGCTGGATGAACGAACGTCTCTCCACATGCTCAGTTCTGAGAGATAAGTGTGTGTGAAAGCCGTCCTTCACCTAGCTTGAAGGGAACACAAAGTTTCTTTTCAGTTGCAAACTCCACTCCATACATATCTATGGGGAGGTTCAAGCTCCAGGCCGGTTTTACAGTGCAAACGGCAGGCACTTCAAACCGGCACTAGGAAACAGACTGAGAACCCAGAGTAAGTGTTTCTCCTGCAACCCGTTCCCTTTGTGCTGGATGAACGAACGTCTCTCCACATGCTCAGTTCTGAGAGATAAGTGTGTGTGAAAGCCGTCCTTCACCTAGCTTGAAGGGAACACAAAGTTTCTTTTCAGTTGCAAACTCCACTCCATACATATCTATGGGGAGGTTCAAGCTCCAGGCCGGTTTTACAGTGCAAACGGCAGGCACTTCAAACCGGCACTAGGAAACAGACTGAGAACCCAGAGTAAGTGTTTCTCCTGCAACCCGTTCCCTTTGTGCTGGATGAACGAACGTCTCTCCACATGCTCAGTTCTGAGAGATAAGTGTGTGTGAAAGCCGTCCTTCACCTAGCTTGAAGGGAACACCAAGTTTCTTTTCAGTTGCAAACTCCACTCCATACATATCTATGGGGAGGTTCAAGCTCCAGGCCGGTTTTACAGTGCAAACGGCAGGCACTTCAAACCGGCACTAGGAAACAGACTGAGAACCCAGAGTAAGTGTTTCTCCTGCAACCCGTTCCCTTTGTGCTGGATGAACGAACGTCTCTCCACATGCTCAGTTCTGAGAGATAAGTGTGTGTGAAAGCCGTCCTTCACCTAGCTTGAAGGGAACACAAAGTTTCTTTTCAGTTGCAAATTCCACTCCATACATATCTATGGGGAGGTTCAAGCTCCAGGCCGGTTTTACAGTGCAAACGGCAGGCACTTCAAACCGGCACTAGGAAGCAGACTGAGAAACCAGAGTAAGTGTTTCTCCTGCAACCCGTTCCCTTTGTGCTGGATGAACGAACGTCTCTCCACATGCTCAGTTCTGAGAGATAAGTGTGTGTGAAAGCCGTCCTTCACCTAGCTTGAAGGGAACACAAAGTTTCTTTTCAGTTGCAAACTCCACTCCATACATATCTATGGGGAGGTTCAAGCTCCAGGCCGGTTTTACAGTGCAAACGGCAGGCACTTCAAACCGGCACTAGGAAACAGACTGAGAACCCAGAGTAAGTGTTTCTCCTGCAACCCGTTCCCTTTGTGCTGGATGAACGAACGTCTCTCCACATGCTCAGTTCTGAGAGATAAGTGTGTGTGAAAGCCGTCCTTCACCTAGCTTGAAGGGAACACCAAGTTTCTTTTCAGTTGCAAACACCACTCCATACATATCTATGGGGAGGTTCAAGCTCCAGGCCGGTTTTACAGTGCAAACGGCAGGCACTTCAAACCGGCACTAGGAAACAGACTGAGAACCCAGAGTAAGTGTTTCTCCTGCAACCCGTTCCCTTTGTGCTGGATGAACGAACGTCTCTCCACATGCTCAGTTCTGAGAGATAAGTGTGTGTGAAAGCCGTCCTTCACCTAGCTTGAAGGGAACACAAAGTTTCTTTTCAGTTGCAAACTCCACTCCATACATATCTATGGGGAGGTTCAAGCTCCAGGCCGGTTTTACAGTGCAAACGGCAGGCACTTCAAACCGGCACTAGGAAACAGACTGAGAACCCAGAGTAAGTGTTTCTCCTGCAACCCGTTCCCTTTGTGCTGGATGAACGAACGTCTCTCCACATGCTCAGTTCTGAGAGATAAGTGTGTGTGAAAGCCGTCCTTCACCTAGCTTGAAGGGAACACAAAGTTTCTTTTCAGTTGCAAAGTCCACTCCATACATATCTATGGGGACGTACAAGCTCCAGGCCGGTTTTACAGTGCAAACGGCAGGCACTTCAAACCGGCACTAGGAAACAGACTGAGAAGCCAGAGTAAGTGTTTCTCCTGCAACCTGTTCCCTTTGTGCTGGATGAACGAACGTCTCTCCACATGCTCAGTTCTGAGAGATAAGTGTGTGTGAAAGCCGTCCTTCACCTAGCTTGAAGGGAACACAAAGTTTCTTTTCAGTTGCAAACTCCACTCCATACATATCTATGGGGAGGTTCAAGCTCCAGGCCGGTTTTACAGTGCAAACGGCAGGCACTTCAAACCGGCACTAGGAAACAGACTGACAACCCAGAGTAAGTGTTTCTCTTGCAACCCGTTCCCTTTGTGCTGGATGAACGAACGTCTCTCCACATGCTCAGTTCTGAGAGATAAGTGTGTGTGAAAGCCGTCCTTCACCTAGCTTGAAGGGAACACAAAGTTTCTTTTCAGTTGCAAAGTCCACTCCATACATATCTATGGGGAGGTTCAAGCTCCAGGCCGGTTTTACAGTGCAAACGGCAGGCACTTCAAACCGGCACTAGGAAACAGACTGAGAACCCAGAGTAAGTGTTTCTCCTGCAACCCGTTCCCTTTGTGCTGGATGAACGAACGTCTCTCCACATGCTCAGTTCTGAGAGATAAGTGTGTGTGAAAGCCGTCCTTCACCTAGCTTGAAGGGAACACAAAGTTTCTTTTCAGTTGCAAACTCCACTCCATACATATCTATGGGGAGGTTCAAGCTCCAGGCCGGTTTTTCAGTGAAAACGGCAGGCACTTCAAACCGGCACTAGGAAACAGACTGAGAACCCAGAGTCAGTGTTTCTCCTGCAACCCGTTCCCTTTGGTGCTGGATGAACGAACGTCTCTCCACATGCTCAGTTCTGAGAGATAAGTGTGTGTGAAAGCCGTCCTTCACCTAGCTTGAAGGGAACACAAAGTTTCTTTTCAGTTGCAAACTCCACTCCATACATATCTATGGGGAGGTTCAAGCTCCAGGCCGGTTTTACAGTGCAAACGGCAGGCACTTCAAACCGGCACTAGGAAACAGACTGAGAACCCAGAGTAAGTGTTTCTCCTGCAACCCGTTCCCTTTGTGCTGGATGAACGAACGTCTCTCCACATGCTCAGTTCTGAGAGATAAGTGTGTGTGAAAGCCGTCCTTCACCTAGCTTGAAGGGAACACAAAGTTTCTTTTCAGTAGCAAATTCCACTCCATACATATCTATGGGGACGTTCAAGCTCCAGGCCGGTTTTACAGTGCAAAAGGCAGGCACTTCAAACCGGCACTAGGAAACAGACTGAGAACCCAGAGTAAGTGTTTCTCCTGCAACCTGTTCCCTTTGTGCTGGATGAACGAACGTCTCTCCACATGCTCAGTTCTGAGAGATAAGTGTGTGTGAAAGCCGTCCTTCACCTAGCTTGAAGGGAACACCAAGTTTCTTTTCAGTTGCAAAGTCCACTCCATACATATCTATGGGGAGGTTCAAGCTCCAGGCCGGTTTTACAGTGCAAACGGCAGGCACTTCAAACCGGCACTAGGAAACAGACTGAGAACCCAGAGTAAGTGTTTCTCCTGCAACCCGTTCCCTTTGTGCTGGATGAACGAACGTCTCTCCACATGCTCAGTTCTGAGAGATAAGTGTGTGTGAAAGCCGTCCTTCACCTAGCTTGAAGGGAACACAAAGTTTCTTTTCAGTTGCAAACTCCACTCCATACATATCTATGGGGAGGTTCAAGCTCCAGGCCGGTTTTACAGTGCAAACGGCAGGCACTTCAAACCGGCACTAGGAAACAGACTGAGAACCCAGAGTAAGTGTTTCTCCTGCAACCCGTTCCCTTTGTGCTGGATGAACGAACGTCTCTCCACATGCTCAGTTCTGAGAGATAAGTGTGTGTGAAAGCCGTCCTTCACCTAGCTTGAAGGGAACACAAAGTTTCTTTTCAGTTGCAAATTCCACTCCATACATATCTATGGGGACGTTCAAGCTCCAGGCCGGTTTTACAGTGCAAAAGGCAGGCACTTCAAACCGGCACTAGGAAACAGACTGAGAACCCAGAGTAAGTGTTTCTCCTGCAACCCGTTCCCTTTGTGCTGGATGAACGAACGTCTCTCCACATGCTCAGTTCTGAGAGATAAGTGTGTGTGAAAGCCGTCCTTCACCTAGCTTGAAGGGAACACAAAGTTTCTTTTCAGTTGCAAACTCCACTCCATACATATCTATGGGGAGGTTCAAGCTCCAGGCCGGTTTTACAGTGCAAACGGCAGGCACTTCAAACCGGCACTAGGAAACAGACTGAGAACCCAGAGTAAGTGTTTCTCCTGCAACCCGTTCCCTTTGTGCTGGATGAACGAACGTCTCTCCACATGCTCAGTTCTGAGAGATAAGTGTGTGTGAAAGCCGTCCTTCACCTAGCTTGAAGGGAACACAAAGTTTCTTTTCAGTTGCAAACTCCACTCCATACATATCTATGGGGAGGTTCAAGCTCCAGGCCGGTTTTACAGTGCAAACGGCAGGCACTTCAAACCGGCACTAGGAAACAGACTGAGAACCCAGAGTAAGTGTTTCTCCTGCAACCCGTTCCCTTTGTGCTGGATGAACGAACGTCTCTCCACATGCTCAGTTCTGAGAGATAAGTGTGTGTGAAAGCCGTCCTTCACCTAGCTTGAAGGGAACACAAAGTTTCTTTTCAGTTGCAAACTCCACTCCATACATATCTATGGGGAGGTTCAAGCTCCAGGCCGGTTTTACAGTGCAAACGGCAGGCACTTCAAACCGGCACTAGGAAACAGACTGAGAAACCAGAGTAAGTGTTTCTCCTGCAACCCGTTCCCTTTGTGCTGGATGAACGAACGTCTCTCCACATGCTCAGTTCTGAGAGATAAGTGTGTGTGAAAGCCGTCCTTCACCTAGCTTGAAGGGAACACAAAGTTTCTTTTCAGTTGCAAACTCCACTCCATACATATCTATGGGGAGGTTCAAGCTCCAGGCCGGTTTTACAGTGCAAACGGCAGGCACTTCAAACCGGCACTAGGAAACAGACTGAGAACCCAGAGTAAGTGTTTCTCCTGCAACCCGTTCCCTTTGTGCTGGATGAACGAACGTCTCTCCACATGCTCAGTTCTGAGAGATAAGTGTGTGTGAAAGCCGTCCTTCACCTAGCTTGAAGGGAACACAAAGTTTCTTTTCAGTTGCAAACTCCACTCCATACATATCTATGGGGAGGTTCAAGCTCCAGGCCGGTTTTACAGTGCAAACGGCAGGCACTTCAAACCGGCACTAGGAAACAGACTGAGAACCCAGAGTAAGTGTTTCTCCTGCAACCCGTTCCCTTTGTGCTGGATGAACGAACGTCTCTCCACATGCTCAGTTCTGAGAGATAAGTGTGTGTGAAAGCCGTCCTTCACCTAGCTTGAAGGGAACACCAAGTTTCTTTTCAGTTGCAAACTCCACTCCATACATATCTATGGGGAGGTTCAAGCTCCAGGCCGGTTTTACAGTGCAAACGGCAGGCACTTCAAACCGGCACTAGGAAACAGACTGAGAACCCAGAGTAAGTGTTTCTCCTGCAACCCGTTCCCTTTGTGCTGGATGAACGAACGTCTCTCCACATGCTCAGTTCTGAGAGATAAGTGTGTGTGAAAGCCGTCCTTCACCTAGCTTGAAGGGAACACAAAGTTTCTTTTCAGTTGCAAATTCCACTCCATACATATCTATGGGGAGGTTCAAGCTCCAGGCCGGTTTTACAGTGCAAACGGCAGGCACTTCAAACCGGCACTAGGAAGCAGACTGAGAAACCAGAGTAAGTGTTTCTCCTGCAACCCGTTCCCTTTGTGCTGGATGAACGAACGTCTCTCCACATGCTCAGTTCTGAGAGATAAGTGTGTGTGAAAGCCGTCCTTCACCTAGCTTGAAGGGAACACAAAGTTTCTTTTCAGTTGCAAACTCCACTCCATACATATCTATGGGGAGGTTCAAGCTCCAGGCCGGTTTTACAGTGCAAACGGCAGGCACTTCAAACCGGCACTAGGAAACAGACTGAGAACCCAGAGTAAGTGTTTCTCCTGCAACCCGTTCCCTTTGTGCTGGATGAACGAACGTCTCTCCACATGCTCAGTTCTGAGAGAAAAGTGTGTGTGAAAGCCGTCCTTCACCTAGCTTGAAGGGAACACCAAGTTTCTTTTCAGTTGCAAACACCACTCCATACATATCTATGGGGAGGTTCAAGCTCCAGGCCGGTTTTACAGTGCAAACGGCAGGCACTTCAAACCGGCACTAGGAAACAGACTGAGAACCCAGAGTAAGTGTTTCTCCTGCAACCCGTTCCCTTTGTGCTGGATGAACGAACGTCTCTCCACATGCTCAGTTCTGAGAGATAAGTGTGTGTGAAAGCCGTCCTTCACCTAGCTTGAAGGGAACACAAAGTTTCTTTTCAGTTGCAAACTCCACTCCATACATATCTATGGGGAGGTTCAAGCTCCAGGCCGGTTTTTCAGTGAAAACGGCAGGCACTTCAAACCGGCACTAGGAAACAGACTGAGAACCCAGAGTAAGTGTTTCTCCTGCAACCCGTTCCCTTTGGTGCTGGATGAACGAACGTCTCTGAACATGCTCAGTTCTGAGAGATAAGTGTGTGTGAAAGCCGTCCTTCACCTAGCTTGAAGGGAACACAAAGTTTCTTTTCAGTTGCAAACTCCACTCCATACATATCTATGGGGAGGTTCAAGCTCCAGGCCGGTTTTACAGTGCAAACGGCAGGCACTTCAAACCGGCACTAGGAAACAGACTGAGAACCCAGAGTAAGTGTTTCTCCTGCAACCCGTTCCCTTTGTGCTGGATGAACGAATGTCTCTCCACATGCTCAGTTCTGAGAGATAAGTGTGTGTGAAAGCCGTCCTTCACCTAGCTTGAAGGGAACACAAAGTTTCTTTTCAGTTGCAAACTCCACTCCATACATATCTATGGGGAGGTTCAAGCTCCAGGCCAGTTTTACAGTGCAAACGGCAGGCACTTCAAACCGGTACTAGGAAACAGACTGAGAACCCAGAGTAAGTGTTTCTCCTGCAACCCGTTCCCTTTGTGCTGGATGAACGAACGTCTCTCCACATGCTCAGTTCTGAGAGATAAGTGTGTGTGAAAGCCGTCCTTCACCTAGCTTGAAGGGAACACAAAGTTTCTTTTCAGTTGCAAACTCCACTCCATACATATCTATGGGGAGGTTCAAGCTCCAGGCCGGTTTTACAGTGCAAACGGCAGGCACTTCAAACCGGCACTAGGAAACAGACTGAGAAACCAGAGTAAGTGTTTCTCCTGCAACCCGTTCCCTTTGTGCTGGATGAACGAACGTCTCTCCACATGCTCAGTTCTGAGAGATAAGTGTGTGTGAAAGCCGTCCTTCACCTAGCTTGAAGGGAACACAAAGTTTCTTTTCAGTTGCAAACTCCACTCCATACATATCTATGGGGAGGTTCAAGCTCCAGGCCGGTTTTACAGTGCAAACGGCAGGCACTTCAAACCGGCACTAGGAAACAGACTGAGAACCCAGAGTAAGTGTTTCTCCTGCAACCCGTTCCCTTTGTGCTGGATGAACGAACGTCTCTCCACATGCTCAGTTCTGAGAGATAAGTGTGTGTGATAGCCGTCCTTCACCAAGCTTGAAGGGAACACCAAGTTTCTTTTCAGTTGCAAACTCCACTCCATACATATCTATGGGGAGGTTCAAGCTCCAGGCCGGTTTTACAGTGCAAACGGCAGGCACTTCAAACCGGCACTAGGAAACAGACTGAGAACCCAGAGTAAGTGTTTCTCCTGCAACCCGTTCCCTTTGTGCTGGATGAACGAACGTCTCTCCACATGCTCAGTTCTGAGAGATAAGTGTGTGTGAAAGCCGTCCTTCACCTAGCTTGAAGGGAACACCAAGTTTCTTTTCAGTTGCAAACTCCACTCCATACATATCTATGGGGAGGTTCAAGCTCCAGGCCGGTTTTACAGTGCAAACGGCAGGCACTTCAAACCGGCACTAGGAAACAGACTGAGAACCCAGAGTAAGTGTTTCTCCTGCAACCCGTTCCCTTTGTGCTGGATGAACGAACGTCTCTCCACATGCTCAGTTCTGAGAGATAAGTGTGTGTGAAAGCCGTCCTTCACCTAGCTTGAAGGGAACACAAAGTTTCTTTTCAGTTGCAAACTCCACTCCATACATATCTATGGGGAGGTTCAAGCTCCAGGCCGGTTTTACAGTGCAAACGGCAGGCACTTCAAACCGGCACTAGGAAGCAGAATGAGAAACCAGAGTAAGTGTTTCTCCTGCAACCCGTTCCCTTTGTGCTGGATGAACGAACGTCTCTCCACATGCTCAGTTCTGAGAGATAAGTGTGTGTGAAAGCCGTCCTTCACCTAGCTTGAAGGGAACACAAAGTTTCTTTTCAGTTGCAAACTCCACTCCATACATATCTATGGGGAGGTTCAAGCTCCAGGCCGGTTTTACAGTGCAAACGGCAGGCACTTCAAACCGGCACTAGGAAACAGACTGAGAACCCAGAGTAAGTGTTTCTCCTGCAACCCGTTCCCTTTGTGCTGGATGAACGAACGTCTCTCCACATGCTCAGTTCTGAGAGATAAGTGTGTGTGAAAGCCGTCCTTCACCTAGCTTGAAGGGAACACCAAGTTTCTTTTCAATTGCAAACACCACTCCATACATATCTATGGGGAGGTTCAAGCTCCAGGCCGGTTTTACAGTGCAAACGGCAGGCACTTCAAACCGGCACTAGGAAACAGACTGAGAACCCAGAGTAAGTGTTTCTCCTGCAACCCGTTCCCTTTGTGCTGGATGAACGAACGTCTCTCCACATGCTCAGTTCTGAGAGATAAGTGTGTGTGAAAGCCGTCCTTCACCTAGCTTGAAGGGAACACAAAGTTTCTTTTCAGTTGCAAACTCCACTCCATACATATCTATGGGGAGGTTCAAGCTCCAGGCCGGTTTTTCAGTGAAAACGGCAGGCACTTCAAACCGGCACTAGGAAACAGACTGAGAACCCAGAGTAAGTGTTTCTCCTGCAACCCGTTCCCTTTGTGCTGGATGAACGAACGTCTCTCCACATGCTCAGTTCTGAGAGATAAGTGTGTGTGAAAGCCGTCCTTCACCTAGCTTGAAGGGAACACCAAGTTTCTTTTCAATTGCAAACACCACTCCATACATATCTATGGGGAGGTTCAAGCTCCAGGCCGGTTTTACAGTGCAAACGGCAGGCACTTCAAACCGGCACTAGGAAACAGACTGAGAACCCAGAGTAAGTGTTTCTCCTGCAACCCGTTCCCTTTGTGCTGGATGAACGAACGTCTCTCCACATGCTCAGTTCTGAGAGATAAGTGTGTGTGAAAGCCGTCCTTCACCTAGATTGAAGGGAACACAAAGTTTCTTTTCAGTTGCAAACTCCACTCCATACATATCTATGGGGAGGTTCAAGCTCCAGGCCGGTTTTTCAGTGAAAACGGCAGGCACTTCAAACCGGCACTAGGAAACAGACTGAGAACCCAGAGTAAGTGTTTCTCCTGCAACCCGTTCCCTTTGGTGCTGGATGAACGAACGTCTCTGAACATGCTCAGTTCTGAGAGATAAGTGTGTGTGAAAGCCGTCCTTCACCTAGCTTGAAGGGAACACAAAGTTTCTTTTCAGTTGCAAACTCCACTCCATACATATCTATGGGGAGGTTCAAGCTCCAGGCCGGTTTTACAGTGCAAACGGCAGGCACTTCATACCGGCACTAGGAAACAGACTGAGAACCCAGAGTAAGTGTTTCTCCTGCAACCCGTTCCCTTTGTGCTGGATGAACGAATGTCTCTCCACATGTTCAGTTCTGAGAGATAAGTGTGTGTGAAAGCCGTCCTTCACCTAGCTTGAAGGGAACACAAAGTTTCTTTTCAGTTGCAAACTCCACTCCATACATATCTATGGGGAGGTTCAAGCTCCAGGCCAGTTTTACAGTGCAAACGGCAGGCACTTCAAACCGGCACTAGGAAACAGACTGAGAACCCAGAGTAAGTGTTTCTCCTGCAACCCGTTCCCTTTGTGCTGGATGAACGAACGTCTCTCCACATGCTCAGTTCTGAGAGATAAGTGTGTGTGAAAGCCGTCCTTCACCTAGCTTGAAGGGAACACAAAGTTTCTTTTCAGTTGCAAACTCCATTCCATACATATCTATGGGGAGGTTCAAGCTCCAGGCCGGTTTTACAGTGCAAACGGCAGGCACTTCAAACCGGCACTAGGAAACAGACTGAGAACCCAGAGTAAGTGTTTCTCCTGCAACCCGTTCCCTTTGTGCTGGATGAACGAACGTCTCTCCACATGCTCAGTTCTGAGAGATAAGTGTGTGTGAAAGCCGTCCTTCACCTAGCTTGAAGGGAACACAAAGTTTCTTTTCAGTTGCAAAGTCCACTCCATACATATCTATGGGGACGTACAAGCTCCAGGCCGGTTTTACAGTGCAAACGGCAGGCACTTCAAACCGGCACTAGGAAACAGACTGAGAAGCCAGAGTAAGTGTTTCTCCTGCAACCTGTTCCCTTTGTGCTGGATGAACGAACGTCTCTCCACATGCTCAGTTCTGAGAGATAAGTGTGTGTGAAAGCCGTCCTTCACCTAGCTTGAAGGGAACACAAAGTTTCTTTTCAGTTGCAAACTCCACTCCATACATATCTATGGGGAGGTTCAAGCTCCAGGCCGGTTTTACAGTGCAAACGGCAGGCACTTCAAACCGGCACTAGGAAACAGACTGACAACCCAGAGTAAGTGTTTCTCTTGCAACCCGTTCCCTTTGTGCTGGATGAACGAACGTCTCTCCACATGCTCAGTTCTGAGAGATAAGTGTGTGTGAAAGCCGTCCTTCACCTAGCTTGAAGGGAACACAAAGTTTCTTTTCAGTTGCAAAGTCCACTCCATACATATCTATGGGGAGGTTCAAGCTCCAGGCCGGTTTTACAGTGCAAACGGCAGGCACTTCAAACCGGCACTAGGAAACAGACTGAGAACCCAGAGTAAGTGTTTCTCCTGCAACCCGTTCCCTTTGTGCTGGATGAACGAACGTCTCTCCACATGCTCAGTTCTGAGAGATAAGTGTGTGTGAAAGCCGTCCTTCACCTAGCTTGAAGGGAACACAAAGTTTCTTTTCAGTTGCAAACTCCACTCCATACATATCTATGGGGAGGTTCAAGCTCCAGGCCGGTTTTTCAGTGAAAACGGCAGGCACTTCAAACCGGCACTAGGAAACAGACTGAGAACCCAGAGTCAGTGTTTCTCCTGCAACCCGTTCCCTTTGGTGCTGGATGAACGAACGTCTCTCCACATGCTCAGTTCTGAGAGATAAGTGTGTGTGAAAGCCGTCCTTCACCTAGCTTGAAGGGAACACAAAGTTTCTTTTCAGTTGCAAACTCCACTCCATACATATCTATGGGGAGGTTCAAGCTCCAGGCCGGTTTTTCAGTGAAAACGGCAGGCACTTCAAACCGGCACTAGGAAACAGACTGAGAACCCAGAGTAAGTGTTTCTCCTGCAACCCGTTCCCTTTGTGCTGGATGAACGAACGTCTCTCCACATGCTCAGTTCTGAGAGATAAGTGTGTGTGAAAGCCGTCCTTCACCTAGCTTGAAGGGAACACAAAGTTTCTTTTCAGTAGCAAATTCCACTCCATACATATCTATGGGGACGTTCAAGCTCCAGGCCGATTTTACAGTGCAAAAGGCAGGCACTTCAAACCGGCACTAGGAAACAGACTGAGAACCCATAGTAAGTGTTTCTCCTGCAACCTGTTCCCTTTGTGCTGGATGAACGAACGTCTCTCCACATGCTCAGTTCTGAGAGATAAGTGTGTGTGAAAGCCGTCCTTCACCTAGCTTGAAGGGAACACCAAGTTTCTTTTCAGTTGCAAACTCCACTCCATACATATCTATGGGGAGGTTCAAGCTCCAGGCCGGTTTTACAGTGCAAACGGCAGGCACTTCAAACCGGCACTAGGAAACAGACTGAGAACCCAGAGTAAGTGTTTCTCCTGCAACCCGTTCCCTTTGTGCTGGATGAACGAACGTCTCTCCACATGCTCAGTTCTGAGAGATAAGTGTGTGTGAAAGCCGTCCTTCACCTAGCTTGAAGGGAACACAAAGTTTCTTTTCAGTTGCAAACTCCACTCCATACATATCTATGGGGAGGTTCAAGCTCCAGGCCGGTTTTACAGTGCAAACGGCAGGCACTTCAAACCGGCACTAGGAAACAGACTGAGAACCCAGAGTAAGTGTTTCTCCTGCAACCCGTTCCCTTTGTGCTGGATGAACGAACGTCTCTCCACATGCTCAGTTCTGAGAGATAAGTGTGTGTGAAAGCCGTCCTTCACCTAGCTTGAAGGGAACACAAAGTTTCTTTTCAGTTGCAAAGTCCACTCCATACATATCTATGGGGAGGTTCAAGCTCCAGGCCGGTTTTACAGTGCAAACGGCAGGCACTTCAAACCGGCACTAGGAAACAGACTGAGAACCCAGAGTAAGTGTTTCTCCTGCAACCTGTTCCCTTTGTGCTGGATGAACGAACGTCTCTCCACATGCTCAGTTCTGAGAGATAAGTGTGTGTGAAAGCCGTCCTTCACCTAGCTTGAAGGGAACACAAAGTTTCTTTTCAGTTGCAAACTCCACTCCATACATATCTATGGGGAGGTTCAAGCTCCAGGCCGGTTTTACAGTGCAAACGGCAGGCACTTCAAACCGGCACTAGGAAACAGACTGAGAACCCAGAGTAAGTGTTTCTCCTGCAACCCGTTCCCTTTGTGCTGGATGAACGAACGTCTCTCCACATGCTCAGTTCTGAGAGATAAGTGTGTGTGAAAGCCGTCCTTCACCTAGCTTGAAGGGAACACCAAGTTTCTTTTCAGTTGCAAACTCCACTCCATACATATCTATGGGGAGGTTCAAGCTCCAGGCCGGTTTTACAGTGCAAACGGCAGGCACTTCAAACCGGCACTAGGAAACAGACTGAGAACCCAGAGTAAGTGTTTCTCCTGCAACCCGTTCCCTTTGTGCTGGATGAACGAACGTCTCTCCACATACTCAGTTCTGAGAGATAAGTGTGTGTGAAAGCCGTCCTTCACCTAGCTTGAAGGGAACACAAAGTTTCTTTTCAGTTGCAAACTCCACTCCATACATATCTATGGGGAGGTTCAAGCTCCAGGCCGGTTTTACAGTGCAAACGGCAGGCACTTCAAACCGGCACTAGGAAACAGACTGAGAACCCAGAGTAAGTGTTTCTCCTGCAACCCGTTCCCTTTGTGCTGGATGAACGAACGTCTCTCCACATGCTCAGTTCTGAGAGATAAGTGTGTGTGAAAGCCGTCCTTCACCTAGCTTGAAGGGAACACAAAGTTTCTTTTCAGTTGCAAACTCCACTCCATACATATCTATGGGGAGGTTCAAGCTCCAGGCCGGTTTTACAGTGCAAACGGCAGGCACTTCAAACCGGCACTAGGAAACAGACTGAGAACCCAGAGTAAGTGTTTCTCCTGCAACCCGTTCCCTTTGTGCTGGATGAACGAACGTCTCTCCACATGCTCAGTTCTGAGAGATAAGTGTGTGTGAAAGCCGTCCTTCACCTAGCTTGAAGGGAACACCAAGTTTCTTTTCAGTTGCAAACTCCACTCCATACATATCTATGGGGAGGTTCAAGCTCCAGGCCGGTTTTACAGTGCAAACGGCAGGCACTTCAAACCGGCACTAGGAAACAGACTGAGAACCCAGAGTAAGTGTTTCTCCTGCAACCCGTTCCCTTTGTGCTGGATGAACGAACGTCTCTCCACATGCTCAGTTCTGAGAGATAAGTGTGTGTGAAAGCTGTCCTTCACCTAGCTTGAAGGGAACACCAAGTTTCTTTTCAGTTGCAAACTCCACTCCATACATATCTATGGGGAGGTTCAAGCTCCAGGCCGGTTTTACAGTGCAAACGGCAGGCACTTCAAACCGGCACTAGGAAACAGACTGAGAACCCAGAGTAAGTGTTTCTCCTGCAACCCGTTCCCTTTGTGCTGGATGAACGAACGTCTCTCCACATGCTCAGTTCTGAGAGATAAGTGTGTGTGAAAGCCGTCCTTCACCTAGCTTGAAGGGAACACAAAGTTTCTTTTCAGTTGCAAACTCCACTCCATACATATCTATGGGGAGGTTCAAGCTCCAGGCCGGTTTTACAGTGCAAACGGCAGGCACTTCAAACCGGCACTAGGAAACAGACTGAGAACCCAGAGTAAGTGTTTCTCCTGCAACCCGTTCCCTTTGTGCTGGATGAACGAACGTCTCTCCACATGCTCAGTTCTGAGAGATAAGTGTGTGTGAAAGCCGTCCTTCACCTAGCTTGAAGGGAACACAAAGTTTCTTTTCAGTTGCAAACTCCACTCCATACATATCTATGGGGAGGTTCAAGCTCCAGGCCGGTTTTACAGTGCAAACGGCAGGCACTTCAAACCGGCACTAGGAAACAGACTGAGAACCCAGAGTAAGTGTTTCTCCTGCAACCCGTTCCCTTTGTGCTGGATGAACGAACGCCTCTCCACATGCTCAGTTCTGAGAGATAAGTGTGTGTGAAAGCCGTCCTTCACCTAGCTTGAAGGGAACACAAAGTTTCTTTTCAGTTGCAAACTCCACTCCATACATATCTATGGGGAGGTACAAGCTCCAGGCCGGTTTTACAGTGCAAACGGCAGGCACTTCAAACCGGCACTAGGAAACAGACTGAGAACCCAGAGTAAGTGTTTCTCCTGCAACCCGTTCCCTTTGTGCTGGATGAACGAACGTCTCTCCACATGCTCAGTTCTGAGAGATAAGTGTGTGTGAAAGCCGTCCTTCACCTAGCTTGAAGGGAACACCAAGTTTCTTTTCAGTTGCAAACTCCACTCCATACATATCTATGGGGAGGTTCAAGCTCCAGGCCGGTTTTACAGTGCAAACGGCAGGCACTTCAAACCGGCACTAGGAAACAGACTGAGAACCCAGAGTAAGTGTTTCTCCTGCAACCCGTTCCCTTTGTGCTGGATGAACGAACGTCTCTCCACATGCTCAGTTCTGAGAGATAAGTGTGTGTGAAAGCCGTCCTTCACCTAGCTTGAAGGGAACACCAAGTTTCTTTTCAGTTGCAAACTCCACTCCATACATATCTATGGGGAGGTTCAAGCTCCAGGCCGGTTTTACAGTGCAAACGGCAGGCACTTCAAACCGGCACTAGGAAACAGACTGAGAACCCAGAGTAAGTGTTTCTCCTGCAACCCGTTCCCTTTGTGCTGGATGAACGAACGTCTCTCCACATGCTCAGTTCTGAGAGATAAGTGTGTGTGAAAGCCGTCCTTCACCTAGCTTGAAGGGAACACCAAGTTTCTTTTCAGTTGCAAACTCCACTCCATACATATCTATGGGGAGGTTCAAGCTCCAGGCCGGTTTTACAGTGCAAACGGCAGGCACTTCAAACCGGCACTAGGAAACAGACTGAGAACCCAGAGTAAGTGTTTCTCCTGCAACCCGTTCCCTTTGTGCAGGATGAACGAACGTCTCTCCACATGCTCAGTTCTGAGAGATAAGTGTGTGTGAAAGCCGTCCTTCACCTAGCTTGAAGGGAACACCAAGTTTCTTTTCAGTTGCAAACTCCACTCCATACATATCTATGGGGAGGTTCAAGCTCCAGGCCGGTTTTACAGTGCAAATGGCAGGCACTTCAAACCGGCACTAGGAAACAGACTGAGAACCCAGAGTAAGTGTTTCTCCTGCAACCCGTTCCCTTTGTGCTGGATGAACGAACGTCTCTCCACATGCTCAGTTCTGAGAGATAAGTGTGTGTGAAAGCCGTCCTTCACCTAGCTTGAAGGGAACACCAAGTATCTTTTCAGTTGCAAACTCCACTCCATACATATCTATGGGGAGGTTCAAGCTCCAGGCCGGTTTTACAGTGCAAACGGCAGGCACTTCAAACCGGCACTAGGAAACAGACTGAGAACCCAGAGTAAGTGTTTCTCCTGCAACCCGTTCCCTTTGTGCTGGATGAACGAACGTCTCTCCACATGCTCAGTTCTGAGAGATAAGTGTGTGTGAAAGCCGTCCTTCACCTAGCTTGAAGGGAACACCAAGTTTCTTTTCAGTTGCAAACTCCACTCCATACATATCTATGGGGAGGTTCAAGCTCCAGGCCGGTTTTACAGTGCAAACGGCAGGCACTTCAAACCGGCACTAGGAAACAGACTGAGAACCCAGAGTAAGTGTTTCTCCTGCAACCCGTTCCCTTTGTGCTGGATGAACGAACGTCTCTCCACATGCTCAGTTCTGAGAGATAAGTGTGTGTGAAAGCCGTCCTTCACCTAGCTTGAAGGGAACACCAAGTATCTTTTCAGTTGCAAACTCCACTCCATACATATCTATGGGGAGGTTCAAGCTCCAGGCCGGTTTTACAGTGCAAACGGCAGGCACTTCAAACCGGCACTAGGAAACAGACTGAGAACCCAGAGTAAGTGTTTCTCCTGCAACCCGTTCCCTTTGTGCTGGATGAACGAACGTCTCTCCACATGCTCAGTTCTGAGAGATAAGTGTGTGTGAAAGCCGTCCTTCACCTAGCTTGAAGGGAACACCAAGTTTCTTTTCAGTTGCAAACTCCAGTCCATACATATCTATGGGGAGGTTCAAGCTAGAGGCCGGTTTTACAGTGCAAACGGCAGGCACTTCAAACCGGCACTAGGAAACAGACTGAGAACCCAGAGTAAGTGTTTCTCCTGCAACCCGTTCCCTTTGTGCTGGATGAACGAACGTCTCTCCACATGCTCAGTTCTGAGAGATAAGTGTGTGTGAAAGCCGTCCTTCACCTAGCTTGAAGGGAACACCAAGTTTCTTTTCAGTTGCAAACTCCACTCCATACATATCTATGGGGAGGTTCAAGCTCCAGGCCGGTTTTACAGTGCAAACGGCAGGCACTTCAAACCGGCACTAGGAAACAGACTGAGAACCCAGAGTAAGTGTTTCTCCTGCAACCCATTCCCTTTGTGCAGGATGAACGAACGTCTCTCCACATGCTCAGTTCTGAGAGATAAGTGTGTGTGAAAGCCGTCCTTCACCTAGCTTGAAGGGAACACCAAGTTTCTTTTCAGTTGCAAACTCCACTCCATACATATCTATGGGGAGGTTCAAGCTCCAGGCCGGTTTTACAGTGCAAATGGCAGGCACTTCAAACCGGCACTAGGAAACAGACTGAGAACCCAGAGTAAGTGTTTCTCCTGCAACCCGTTCCCTTTGTGCTGGATGAACGAACGTCTCTCCACATGCTCAGTTCTGAGAGATAAGTGTGTGTGAAAGCCGTCCTTCACCTAGCTTGAAGGGAACACCAAGTATCTTTTCAGTTGCAAACTCCACTCCATACATATCTATGGGGAGGTTCAAGCTCCAGGCCGGTTTTACAGTGCAAACGGCAGGCACTTCAAACCGGCACTAGGAAACAGACTGAGAACCCAGAGTAAGTGTTTCTCCTGCAACCCGTTCCCTTTGTGCTGGATGAACGAACGTCTCTCCACATGCTCAGTTCTGAGAGATAAGTGTGTGTGAAAGCCGTCCTTCACCTAGCTTGAAGGGAACACCAAGTTTCTTTTCAGTTGCAAACTCCACTCCATACATATCTATGGGGAGGTTCAAGCTCCAGGCCGGTTTTACAGTGCAAACGGCAGGCACTTCAAACCGGCACTAGGAAACAGACTGAGAACCCAGAGTAAGTGTTTCTCCTGCAACCCATTCCCTTTGTGCAGGATGAACGAACGTCTCTCCACATGCTCAGTTCTGAGAGATAAGTGTGTGTGAAAGCCGTCCTTCACCTAGCTTGAAGGGAACACCAAGTTTCTTTTCAGTTGCAAACTCCACTCCATACATATCTATGGGGAGGTTCAAGCTCCAGGCCGGTTTTACAGTGCAAATGGCAGGCACTTCAAACCGGCACTAGGAAACAGACTGAGAACCCAGAGTAAGTGTTTCTCCTGCAACCCGTTCCCTTTGTGCTGGATGAACGAACGTCTCTCCACATGCTCAGTTCTGAGAGATAAGTGTGTGTGAAAGCCGTCCTTCACCTAGCTTGAAGGGAACACCAAGTATCTTTTCAGTTGCAAACTCCACTCCATACATATCTATGGGGAGGTTCAAGCTCCAGGCCGGTTTTACAGTGCAAACGGCAGGCACTTCAAACCGGCACTAGGAAACAGACTGAGAACCCAGAGTAAGTGTTTCTCCTGCAACCCGTTCCCTTTGTGCTGGATGAACGAACGTCTCTCCACATGCTCAGTTCTGAGAGATAAGTGTGTGTGAAAGCCGTCCTTCACCTAGCTTGAAGGGAACACCAAGTTTCTTTTCAGTTGCAAACTCCACTCCATACATATCTATGGGGAGGTTCAAGCTCCAGGCCGGTTTTACAGTGCAAATGGCAGGCACTTCAAACCGGCACTAGGAAACAGACTGAGAACCCAGAGTAAGTGTTTCTCCTGCAACCCGTTCCCTTTGTGCTGGATGAACGAACGTCTCTCCACATGCTCAGTTCTGAGAGATAAGTGTGTGTGAAAGCCGTCCTTCACCTAGCTTGAAGGGAACACCAAGTATCTTTTCAGTTGCAAACTCCACTCCATACATATCTATGGGGAGGTTCAAGCTCCAGGCCGGTTTTACAGTGCAAACGGCAGGCACTTCAAACCGGCACTAGGAAACAGACTGAGAACCCAGAGTAAGTGTTTCTCCTGCAACCCGTTCCCTTTGTGCTGGATGAACGAACGTCTCTCCACATGCTCAGTTCTGAGAGATAAGTGTGTGTGAAAGCCGTCCTTCACCTAGCTTGAAGGGAACACCAAGTTTCTTTTCAGTTGCAAACTCCACTCCATACATATCTATGGGGAGGTTCAAGCTCCAGGCCGGTTTTACAGTGCAAACGGCAGGCACTTCAAACCGGCACTAGGAAACAGACTGAGAACCCAGAGTAAGTGTTTCTCCTGCAACCCGTTCCCTTTGTGCTGGATGAACGAACGTCTCTCCACATGCTCAGTTCTGAGAGATAAGTGTGTGTGAAAGCCGTCCTTCACCTAGCTTGAAGGGAACACAAAGTTTCTTTTCAGTTGCAAACTCCACTCCATACATATCTATGGGGAGGTTCAAGCTCCAGGCCGGTTTTACAGTGCAAACGGCAGGCACTTCAAACCGGCACTAGGAAACAGACTGAGAACCCAGAGTAAGTGTTTCTCCTGCAACCCGTTCCCTTTGTGCTGGATGAACGAACGTCTCTCCACATGCTCAGTTCTGAGAGATAAGTGTGTGTGAAAGCCGTCCTTCACCTAGCTTGAAGGGAACACCAAGTTTCTTTTCAGTTGCAAACTCCACTCCATACATATCTATGGGGAGGTTCAAGCTCCAGGCCGGTTTTACAGTGCAAACGGCAGGCACTTCAAACCGGCACTAGGAAACAGACTGAGAACCCAGAGTAAGTGTTTCTCCTGCAACCCGTTCCCTTTGTGCTGGATGAACGAACGTCTCTCCACATGCTCAGTTCTGAGAGATAAGTGTTTGTGAAAGCCGTCCTTCACCTAGCTTGAAGGGAACACCAAGTTTCTTTTCAGTTGCAAACTCCACTCCATACATATCTATGGGGAGGTTCAAGCTCCAGGCCGGTTTTACAGTGCAAACGGCAGGCACTTCAAACCGGCACTAGGAAACAGACTGAGAACCCAGAGTAAGTGTTTCTCCTGCAACCCGTTCCCTTTGTGCTGGATGAACGAACGTCTCTCCACATGCTCAGTTCTGAGAGATAAGTGTGTGTGAAAGCCGTCCTTCACCTAGCTTGAAGGGAACACCAAGTTTCTTTTCAGTTGCAAACTCCACTCCATACATATCTATGGGGAGGTTCAAGCTCCAGGCCGGTTTTACAGTGCAAACGGCAGGCACTTCAAACCGGCACTAGGAAACAGACTGAGAACCCAGAGTAAGTGTTTCTCCTGCAACCCGTTCCCTTTGTGCTGGATGAACGAACGTCTCTCCACATGCTCAGTTCTGAGAGATAAGTGTGTGTGAAAGCCGTCCTTCACCTAGCTTGAAGGGAACACCAAGTTTCTTTTCAGTTGCAAACTCCACTCCATACATATCTATGGGGAGGTTCAAGCTCCAGGCCGGTTTTACAGTGCAAACGGCAGGCACTTCAAACCGGCACTAGGAAACAGACTGAGAAACCAGAGTAAGTGTTTCTCCTGCAACCCGTTCCCTTTGTGCTGGATGAACGAACGTCTCTCCACATGCTCAGTTCTGAGAGATAAGTGTGTGTGAAAGCCGTCCTTCACCTAGCTTGAAGGGAACACAAAGTTTCTTTTCAGTTGCAAAGTCCACTCCATACATATCTATGGGGAGGTTCAAGCTCCAGGCCGGTTTTACACTGAAAACGGCAGGCACTTCAAACCGGCACTAGGAAACAGACTGAGAACCCAGAGTAAGTGTTTCTCCTGCAACCCGTTCCCTTTGTGCTGGATGAACGAACGTCTCTCCACATGCTCAGTTCTGAGAGATAAGTGTTTGTGAAAGCCGTCCTTCACCTAGCTTGAAGGGAACACCAAGTTTCTTTTCAGTTGCAAACTCCACTCCATACATATCTATGGGGAGGTTCAAGCTCCAGGCCGGTTTTACAGTGCAAACGGCAGGCACTTCAAACCGGCACTAGGAAACAGACTGAGAACCCAGAGTAAGTGTTTCTCCTGCAACCCGTTCCCTTTGTGCTGGATGAACGAACGTCTCTCCACATGCTCAGTTCTGAGAGATAAGTGTGTGTGAAAGCCGTCCTTCACCTAGCTTGAAGGGAACACCAAGTTTCTTTTCAGTTGCAAACTCCACTCCATACATATCTATGGGGAGGTTCAAGCTCCAGGCCGGTTTTACAGTGCAAACGGCAGGCACTTCAAACCGGCACTAGGAAACAGACTGAGAACCCAGAGTAAGTGTTTCTCCTGCAACCCGTTCCCTTTGTGCTGGATGAACGAACGTCTCTCCACATGCTCAGTTCTGAGAGATAAGTGTGTGTGAAAGCCGTCCTTCACCTAGCTTGAAGGGAACACCAAGTTTCTTTTCAGTTGCAAACTCCACTCCATACATATCTATGGGGAGGTTCAAGCTCCAGGCCGGTTTTACAGTGCAAACGGCAGGCACTTCAAACCGGCACTAGGAAACAGACTGAGAAACCAGAGTAAGTGTTTCTCCTGCAACCCGTTCCCTTTGTGCTGGATGAACGAACGTCTCTCCACATGCTCAGTTCTGAGAGATAAGTGTGTGTGAAAGCCGTCCTTCACCTAGCTTGAAGGGAACACAAAGTTTCTTTTCAGTTGCAAAGTCCACTCCATACATATCTATGGGGAGGTTCAAGCTCCAGGCCGGTTTTACACTGAAAACGGCAGGCACTTCAAACCGGCACTAGGAAACAGACTGAGAACCCAGAGTAAGTGTTTCTCCTGCAACCCGTTCCCTTTGTGCTGGATGAACGAACGTCTCTCCACATGCTCAGTTCTGAGAGATAAGTGTGTGTGAAAGCCGTCCTTCACCTAGCTTGAAGGGAACACAAAGTTTCTTTTCAGTTGCAAACTCCACTCCATACATATCTATGGGGAGGTTCAAGCTCCAGGCCGGTTTTACAGTGCAAACGGCAGGCACTTCAAACCGGCACTAGGAAACAGACTGAGAACCCAGAGTAAGTGTTTCTCCTGCAACCCGTTCCCTTTGTGCTGGATGAACGAACGTCTCTCCACATGCTCAGTTCTGAGAGATAAGTGTGTGTGAAAGCCGTCCTTCACCTAGCTTGAAGGGAACACAAAGTTTCTTTTCAGTTGCAAACTCCACTCCATACATATCTATGGGGAGGTTCAAGCTCCAGTCTGGTTTTACAGTGAAAACGGCAGGCACTTCAAACCGGCACTAGGAAACAGACTGAGAACCCAGAGTAAGTGTTTCTCCTGCAACCCGTTCCCTTTGTGCTGGATGAACGAACGTCTCTCCACATGCTCAGTTCTGAGAGATAAGTGTGTGTGAAAGCCGTCCTTCACCTAGCTTGAAGGGAACACAAAGTTTCTTTTCAGTTGCAAACTCCACTCCATACATATCTATGGGGAGGTTCAAGCTCCAGGCCGGTTTTACATTGCAAACGGCAGGCACTTCAAACCGGCACTAGGAAACAAACTGAGAACCCAGAGTAAGTGTTTCTCCTGCAACCCGTTCCCTTTGTGCTGGATGAACGAACGTCTCTCCACATGCTCAGTTCTGAGAGATAAGTGTGTGTGAAAGCCGTCCTTCACCTAGCTTGAAGGGAACACCAAGTTTCTTTTCAGTTGCAAAGTCCACTCCATACATATCTATGGGGAGGTTCAAGCTCCAGGCCGGTTTTACAGTGCAAACGGCAGGCACTTCAAACCGGCACTAGGAAACAGACTGAGAACCCAGAGTAAGTGTTTCTCCTGCAACCCGTTCCCTTTGTGCTGGATGAACGAACGTCTCTCCACATGCTCAGTTCTGAGAGATAAGTGTGTGTGAAAGCCGTCCTTCACCTAGCTTGAAGGGAACACCAAGTTTCTTTTCAGTTGCAAACTCCACTCCATACATATCTATGGGGAGGTTCAAGCTCCAGGCCGGTTTTACAGTGCAAACGGCAGGCACTTCAAACCGGCACTAGGAAACAGACTGAGAACCCAGAGTAAGTGTTTCTCCTGCAACCCGTTCCCTTTGTGCTGGATGAACGAACGTCTCTCCACATGCTCAGTTCTGAGAGATAAGTGTGTGTGAAAGCCGTCCTTCACCTAGCTTGAAGGGAACACCAAGTTTCTTTTCAGTTGCAAACTCCACTCCATACATATCTATGGGGAGGTTCAAGCTCCAGGCCGGTTTTACAGTGCAAACGGCAGGCACTTCAAACCGGCACTAGGAAACAGACTGAGAACCCAGAGTAAGTGTTTCTCCTGCAACCCGTTCCCTTTGTGCTGGATGAACGAACGTCTCTCCACATGCTCAGTTCTGAGAGATAAGTGTGTGTGAAAGCCGTCCTTCACCTAGCTTGAAGGGAACACCAAGTTTCTTTTCAGTTGCAAACTCCACTCCATACATATCTATGGGGAGGTTCAAGCTCCAGGCCGGTTTTACAGTGCAAACGGCAGGCACTTCAAACCGGCACTAGGAAACAGACTGAGAACCCAGAGTAAGTGTTTCTCCTGCAACCCGTTCCCTTTGTGCTGGATGAACGAACGTCTCTCCACATGCTCAGTTCTGAGAGATAAGTGTGTGTGAAAGCCGTCCTTCACCTAGCTTGAAGGGAACACAAAGTTTCTTTTCAGTTGCAAACTCCACTCCATACATATCTATGGGGAGGTTCAAGCTCCAGGCCGGTTTTACAGTGCAAACGGCAGGCACTTCAAACCGGCCCTAGGAAACAGACTGAGAACCCAGAGTAAGTGTTTCTCCTGCAACCCGTTCCCTTTGTGCTGGATGAACGAACGTCTCTCCACATGCTCAGTTCTGAGAGATAAGTGTTTGTGAAAGCCGTCCTTCACCTAGCTTGAAGGGAACACAAAGTTTCTTTTCAGTTGCAAAGTCCACTCCATACATATCTATGGGGAGGTTCAAGCTCCAGGCCGGTTTTACAGTGCAAACGGCAGGCACTTCAAACCGGCACTAGGAAACAGACTGAGAACCCAGAGTAAGTGTTTCTCCTGCAACCCGTTCCCTTTGTGCTGGATGAACGAACGTCTCTCCACATGCTCAGTTCTGAGAGATAAGTGTGTGTGAAAGCCGTCCTTCACCTAGCTTGAAGGGAACACCAAGTTTCTTTTCAGTTGCAAAGTCCACTCCATACATATCTATGGGGAGGTTCAAGCTCCAGGCCGGTTTTACAGTGCAAACGGCAGGCACTTCAAACCGGCACTAGGAAACAGACTGAGAACCCAGAGTAAGTGTTTCTCCTGCAACCCGTTCCCTTTGTGCTGGATGAACGAACGTCTCTCCACATGCTCAGTTCTGAGAGATAAGTGTGTGTGAAAGCCGTCCTTCACCTAGCTTGAAGGGAACACTAAGTTTCTTTTCAGTTGCAAACTCCACTCCATACATATCTATGGGGAGGTTCAAGCTCCAGGCCGGTTTTACAGTGCAAACGGCAGGCACTTCAAACCGGCACTAGGAAACAGACTGAGAACCCAGAGTAAGTGTTTCTCCTGCAACCCGTTCCCTTTGTGCTGGATGAACGAACGTCTCTCCACATGCTCAGTTCTGAGAGATAAGTGTGTGTGAAAGCCGTCCTTCACCTAGCTTGAAGGGAACACAAAGTTTCTTTTCAGTTGCAAACTCCACTCCATACATATCTATGGGGAGGTTCAAGCTCCAGGCCGGTTTTACAGTGCAAACGGCAGGCACTTCAAACCGGCACTAGGAAACAGACTGAGAACCCAGAGTAAGTGTTTCTCCTGCAACCCGTTCCCTTTGTGCTGGATGAACGAACGTCTCTCCACATGCTCAGTTCTGAGAGATAAGTGTGTGTGAAAGCCGTCCTTCACCTAGCTTGAAGGGAACACAAAGTTTCTTTTCAGTTGCAAACTCCACTCCATACATATCTATGGGGAGGTTCAAGCTCCAGGCCGGTTTTACAGTGCAAACGGCAGGCACTTCAAACCGGCACTAGGAAACAGACTGAGAACCCAGAGTAAGTGTTTCTCCTGCAACCCGTTCCCTTTGTGCTGGATGAACGAACGTCTCTCCACATGCTCAGTTCTGAGAGATAAGTGTGTGTGAAAGCCGTCCTTCACCTAGCTTGAAGGGAACACCAAGTTTCTTTTCAGTTGCAAAGTCCACTCCATAGATATCTATGGGGAGGTTCAAGCTCCAGGCCGGTTTTACAGTGCAAACGGCAGGCACTTCAAACCGGCACTAGGAAACAGACTGAGAACCCAGAGTAAGTGTTTCTCCTGCAACCCGTTCCCTTTGTGCTGGATGAACGAACGTCTCTCCACATGCTCAGTTCTGAGAGATAAGTGTGTGTGAAAGCCGTCCTTCACCTAGCTTGAAGGGAACACCAAGTTTCTTTTCAGTTGCAAACTCCACTCCATACATATCTATGGGGAGGTTCAAGCTCCAGGCCGGTTTTACAGTGCAAACGGCAGGCACTTCAAACCGGCACTAGGAAACAGACTGAGAACCCAGAGTAAGTGTTTCTCCTGCAACCCGTTCCCTTTGTGCTGGATGAACGAACGTCTCTCCACATGCTCAGTTCTGAGAGATAAGTGTGTGTGAAAGCCGTCCTTCACCTAGCTTGAAGGGAACACCAAGTTTCTTTTCAGTTGCAAACTCCACTCCATACATATCTATGGGGAGGTTCAAGCTCCAGGCCGGTTTTACAGTGCAAACGGCAGGCACTTCAAACCGGCACTAGGAAACAGACTGAGAACCCAGAGTAAGTGTTTCTCCTGCAACCCGTTCCCTTTGTGCTGGATGAACGAACGTCTCTCCACATGCTCAGTTCTGAGAGATAAGTGTGTGTGAAAGCCGTCCTTCACCTAGCTTGAAGGGAACACAAAGATTCTTTTCAGTTGCAAACTCCACTTCATACATATCTATGGGGAGGTTCAAGCTCCAGGCCGGTTTTACAGTGCAAACGGCAGGCACTTCAAACCGGCACTAGGAAACAGACTGAGAACCCAGAGTAAGTGTTTCTCCTGCAACCCGTTCCCTTTGTGCTGGATGAACGAACGTCTCTCCACAAGTTCAGTTCTGAGAGATAAGTGTGTGTGAAAGCCGTCCTTCACCTAGCTTGAAGGGAATACAAAGTTTCTTTTCAGTTGCAAACTCCACTCCATACATATCTATGGGGAGGTTCAAGCTCCAGGCCGGTTTTACAGTGCAAACGGCAGGCACTTCAAACCGGCACTAGGAAACAGACTGAGAACCCAGAGTAAGTGTTTCTCCTGCAACCCGTTCCCTTTGTGCTGGATGAACGAACGTCTCTCCACATGCTCAGTTCTGAGAGATAAGTGTGTGAGAAAGCCGTCCTTCACCTAGCTTGAAGGGAACACCAAGTTTCTTTTCAGTTGCAAACTCCACTCCATACATATCTATGGGGAGGTTCAAGCTCCAGGCCGGTTTTACAGTGCAAACGGCAGGCACTTCAAACCGGCACTAGGAAACAGACTGAGAACCCAGAGTAAGTGTTTCTCCTGCAACCCGTTCCCTTTGTGCTGGATGAACGAACGTCTCTCCACATGCTCAGTTCTGAGAGATAAGTGTGTGTGAAAGCCGTCCTTCACCTAGCTTGAAGGGAACACAAAGGTTCTTTTCAGTTGCAAACTCCACTCCATACATATCTATGGGGAGGTTCAAGCTCCAGGCCGGTTTTACAGTGCAAACGGCAGGCACTTCAAACCGGCACTAGGAAACAGACTGAGAACCCAGAGTAAGTGTTTCTCCTGCAACCCGTTCCCTTTGTGCTGGATGAACGAACGTCTCTCCACATGCTCAGTTCTGAGAGATAAGTGTGTGTGAAAGCCGTCCTTCACCTAGCTTGAAGGGAACACCAAGTTTCTTTTCAGTTGCAAAGTCCACTCCATACATATCTATGGGGAGGTTCAAGCTCCAGGCCGGTTTTACAGTGCAAACGGCAGGCACTTCAAACCGGCACTAGGAAACAGACTGAGAACCCAGAGTAAGTGTTTCTCCTGCAACCCGTTCCCTTTGTGCTGGATGAACGAACGTCTCTCCACATGCTCAGTTCTGAGAGATAAGTGTGTGTGAAAGCCGTCCTTCACCTAGCTTGAAGGGAACACCAAGTTTCTTTTCAGTTGCAAACTCCACTCCATACATATCTATGGGGAGGTTCAAGCTCCAGGCCGGTTTTACAGTGCAAACGGCAGGCACTTCAAACCGGCACTAGGAAACAGACTGAGAAACCAGAGTAAGTGTTTCTCCTGCAACCCGTTCCCTTTGTGCTGGATGAACGAACGTCTCTCCACATGCTCAGTTCTGAGAGATAAGTGTGTGTGAAAGCCGTCCTTCACCTAGCTTGAAGGGAACACAAAGTTTCTTTTCAGTTGCAAAGTCCACTCCATACATATCTATGGGGAGGTTCAAGCTCCAGGCCGGTTTTACACTGAAAACGGCAGGCACTTCAAACCGGCACTAGGAAACAGACTGAGAACCCAGAGTAAGTGTTTCTCCTGCAACCCGTTCCCTTTGTGCTGGATGAACGAACGTCTCTCCACATGCTCAGTTCTGAGAGATAAGTGTGTGTGAAAGCCGTCCTTCACCTAGCTTGAAGGGAACACAAAGTTTCTTTTCAGTTGCAAACTCCACTCCATACATATCTATGGGGAGGTTCAAGCTCCAGGCCGGTTTTACAGTGCAAACGGCAGGCACTTCAAACCGGCACTAGGAAACAGACTGAGAACCCAGAGTAAGTGTTTCTCCTGCAACCCGTTCCCTTTGTGCTGGATGAACGAACGTCTCTCCACATGCTCAGTTCTGAGAGATAAGTGTGTGTGAAAGCCGTCCTTCACCTAGCTTGAAGGGAACACAAAGTTTCTTTTCAGTTGCAAACTCCACTCCATACATATCTATGGGGAGGTTCAAGCTCCAGTCTGGTTTTACAGTGAAAACGGCAGGCACTTCAAACCGGCACTAGGAAACAGACTGAGAACCCAGAGTAAGTGTTTCTCCTGCAACCCGTTCCCTTTGTGCTGGATGAACGAACGTCTCTCCACATGCTCAGTTCTGAGAGATAAGTGTGTGTGAAAGCCGTCCTTCACCTAGCTTGAAGGGAACACCAAGTTTCTTTTCAGTTGCAAACTCCACTCCATACATATCTATGGGGAGGTTCAAGCTCCAGGCCGGTTTTACAGTGCAAACGGCAGGCACTTCAAACCGGCACTAGGAAACAGACTGAGAACCCAGAGTAAGTGTTTCTCCTGCAACCCGTTCCCTTTGTGCTGGATGAACGAACGTCTCTCCACATGCTCAGTTCTGAGAGATAAGTGTGTGTGAAAGCCGTCCTTCACCTAGCTTGAAGGGAACACAAAGTTTCTTTTCAGTTGCAAAGTCCACTCCATACATATCTATGGGGAGGTTCAAGCTCCAGGCCGGTTTTACAGTGCAAACGGCAGGCACTTCAAACCGGCACTAGGAAACAGACTGAGAACCCAGAGTAAGTGTTTCTCCTGCAACCCGTTCCCTTTGTGCTGGATGAACGAACGTCTCTCCACATGCTCAGTTCTGAGAGATAAGTGTGTGTGAAAGCCGTCCTTCACCTAGCTTGAAGGGAACACCAAGTTTCTTTTCAGTTGCAAACTCCACTCCATACATATCTATGGGGAGGTTCAAGCTCCAGGCCGGTTTTACAGTGCAAACGGCAGGCACTTCAAACCGGCACTAGGAAACAGACTGAGAACCCAGAGTAAGTGTTTCTCCTGCAACCCGTTCCCTTTGTGCTGGATGAACGAACGTCTCTCCACATGCTCAGTTCTGAGAGATAAGTGTGTGTGAAAGCCGTCCTTCACCTAGCTTGAAGGGAACACCAAGTTTCTTTTCAGTTGCAAACTCCACTCCATACATATCTATGGGGAGGTTCAAGCTCCAGGCCGGTTTTACAGTGCAAACGGCAGGCACTTCAAACCGGCACTAGGAAACAGACTGAGAACCCAGAGTAAGTGTTTCTCCTGCAACCCGTTCCCTTTGTGCTGGATGAACGAACGTCTCTCCACATGCTCAGTTCTGAGAGATAAGTGTGTGTGAAAGCCGTCCTTCACCTAGCTTGAAGGGAACACAAAGTTTCTTTTCAGTTGCAAACTCCACTCCATACATATCTATGGGGAGGTTCAAGCTCCAGGCCGGCTTTACAGTGCAAACGGCAGGCACTTCAAACCGGCACTAGGAAACAGACTGAGAAACCAGAGTAAGTGTTTCTCCTGCAACCCGTTCCCTTTGTGCTGGATGAACGAACGTCTCTCCACATGCTCAGTTCTGAGAGATAAGTGTGTGTGAAAGCCGTCCTTCACCTAGCTTGAAGGGAACACAAAGTTTCTTTTCAGTTGCAAAGTCCACTCCATACATATCTATGGGGAGGTTCAAGCTCCAGGCCGGTTTTACAGTGCAAACGGCAGGCACTTCAAACCGGCACTAGGAAACAGACTGAGAACCCAGAGTAAGTGTTTCTCCTGCAACCCGTTCCCTTTGTGCTGGATGAACGAACGTCTCTCCACATGCTCAGTTCTGAGAGATAAGTGTGTGTGAAAGCCGTCCTTCACCTAGCTTGAAGGGAACACAAAGTTTCTTTTCAGTTGCAAAGTCCACTCCATACATATCTATGGGGAGGTTCAAGCTCCAGGCCGGTTTTACAGTGCAAACGGCAGGCACTTCAAACCGGCACTAGGAAACAGACTGAGAACCCAGAGTAAGTGTTTCTCCTGCAACCCGTTCCCTTTGTGCTGGATGAACGAACGTCTCTCCACATGCTCAGTTCTGAGAGATAAGTGTGTGTGAAAGCCGTCCTTCACCTAGCTTGAAGGGAACACAAAGTTTCTTTTCAGTTGCAAACTCCACTCCATACATATCTATGGGGAGGTTCAAGCTCCAGGCCGGTTTTACAGTGCAAACGGCAGGCACTTCAAACCGGCACTAGGAAACAGACTGAGAACCCAGAGTAAGTGTTTCTCCTGCAACCCGTTCCCTTTGTGCTGGATGAACGAACGTCTCTCCACATGCTCAGTTCTGAGAGATAAGTGTGTGTGAAAGCCGTCCTTCACCTAGCTTGAAGGGAACACCAAGTTTCTTTTCAGTTGCAAACTCCACTCCATACATATCTATGGGGAGGTTCAAGCTCCAGGCCGGTTTTACAGTGCAAACGGCAGGCACTTCAAACCGGCACTAGGAAACAGACTGAGAACCCAGAGTAAGTGTTTCTCCTGCAACCCGTTCCCTTTGTGCTGGATGAACGAACGTCTCTCCACATGCTCAGTTCTGAGAGATAAGTGTGTGTGAAAGCCGTCCTTCACCTAGCTTGAAGGGAACACCAAGTTTCTTTTCAGTTGCAAACTCCACTCCATACATATCTATGGGGAGGTTCAAGCTCCAGGCCGGTTTTACAGTGCAAACGGCAGGCACTTCAAACCGGCACTAGGAAACAGACTGAGAAACCAGAGTAAGTGTTTCTCCTGCAACCCGTTCCCTTTGTGCTGGATGAACGAACGTCTCTCCACATGCTCAGTTCTGAGAGATAAGTGTGTGTGAAAGCCGTCCTTCACCTAGCTTGAAGGGAACACAAAGTTTCTTTTCAGTTGCAAAGTCCACTCCATACATATCTATGGGGAGGTTCAAGCTCCAGGCCGGTTTTACACTGAAAACGGCAGGCACTTCAAACCGGCACTAGGAAACAGACTGAGAACCCAGAGTAAGTGTTTCTCCTGCAACCCGTTCCCTTTGTGCTGGATGAACGAACGTCTCTCCACATGCTCAGTTCTGAGAGATAAGTGTGTGTGAAAGCCGTCCTTCACCTAGCTTGAAGGGAACACAAAGTTTCTTTTCAGTTGCAAACTCCACTCCATACATATCTATGGGGAGGTTCAAGCTCCAGGCCGGTTTTACAGTGCAAACGGCAGGCACTTCAAACCGGCACTAGGAAACAGACTGAGAACCCAGAGTAAGTGTTTCTCCTGCAACCCGTTCCCTTTGTGCTGGATGAACGAACGTCTCTCCACATGCTCAGTTCTGAGAGATAAGTGTGTGTGAAAGCCGTCCTTCACCTAGCTTGAAGGGAACACAAAGTTTCTTTTCAGTTGCAAACTCCACTCCATACATATCTATGGGGAGGTTCAAGCTCCAGTCTGGTTTTACAGTGAAAACGGCAGGCACTTCAAACCGGCACTAGGAAACAGACTGAGAACCCAGAGTAAGTGTTTCTCCTGCAACCCGTTCCCTTTGTGCTGGATGAACGAACGTCTCTCCACATGCTCAGTTCTGAGAGATAAGTGTGTGTGAAAGCCGTCCTTCACCTAGCTTGAAGGGAACACAAAGTTTCTTTTCAGTTGCAAACTCCACTCCATACATATCTATGGGGAGGTTCAAGCTCCAGGCCGGTTTTACATTGCAAACGGCAGGCACTTCAAACCGGCACTAGGAAACAAACTGAGAACCCAGAGTAAGTGTTTCTCCTGCAACCCGTTCCCTTTGTGCTGGATGAACGAACGTCTCTCCACATGCTCAGTTCTGAGAGATAAGTGTGTGTGAAAGCCGTCCTTCACCTAGCTTGAAGGGAACACCAAGTTTCTTTTCAGTTGCAAAGTCCACTCCATACATATCTATGGGGAGGTTCAAGCTCCAGGCCGGTTTTACAGTGCAAACGGCAGGCACTTCAAACCGGCACTAGGAAACAGACTGAGAACCCAGAGTAAGTGTTTCTCCTGCAACCCGTTCCCTTTGTGCTGGATGAACGAACGTCTCTCCACATGCTCAGTTCTGAGAGATAAGTGTGTGTGAAAGCCGTCCTTCACCTAGCTTGAAGGGAACACCAAGTTTCTTTTCAGTTGCAAAGTCCACTCCATACATATCTATGGGGAGGTTCAAGCTCCAGGCCGGTTTTACAGTGCAAACGGCAGGCACTTCAAACCGGCACTAGGAAACAGACTGAGAACCCAGAGTAAGTGTTTCTCCTGCAACCCGTTCCCTTTGTGCTGGATGAACGAACGTCTCTCCACATGCTCAGTTCTGAGAGATAAGTGTGTGTGAAAGCCGTCCTTCACCTAGCTTGAAGGGAACACCAAGTTTCTTTTCAGTTGCAAACTCCACTCCATACATATCTATGGGGAGGTTCAAGCTCCAGGCCGGTTTTACAGTGCAAACGGCAGGCACTTCAAACCGGCACTAGGAAACAGACTGAGAACCCAGAGTAAGTGTTTCTCCTGCAACCCGTTCCCTTTGTGCTGGATGAACGAACGTCTCTCCACATGCTCAGTTCTGAGAGATAAGTGTGTGTGAAAGCCGTCCTTCACCTAGCTTGAAGGGAACACCAAGTTTCTTTTCAGTTGCAAACTCCACTCCATACATATCTATGGGGAGGTTCAAGCTCCAGGCCGGTTTTACAGTGCAAACGGCAGGCACTTCAAACCGGCACTAGGAAACAGACTGAGAACCCAGAGTAAGTGTTTCTCCTGCAACCCGTTCCCTTTGTGCTGGATGAACGAACGTCTCTCCACATGCTCAGTTCTGAGAGATAAGTGTGTGTGAAAGCCGTCCTTCACCTAGCTTGAAGGGAACACAAAGTTTCTTTTCAGTTGCAAACTCCACTCCATACATATCTATGGGGAGGTTCAAGCTCCAGGCCGGTTTTACAGTGCAAACGGCAGGCACTTCAAACCGGCCCTAGGAAACAGACTGAGAACCCAGAGTAAGTGTTTCTCCTGCAACCCGTTCCCTTTGTGCTGGATGAACGAACGTCTCTCCACATGCTCAGTTCTGAGAGATAAGTGTTTGTGAAAGCCGTCCTTCACCTAGCTTGAAGGGAACACAAAGTTTCTTTTCAGTTGCAAAGTCCACTCCATACATATCTATGGGGAGGTTCAAGCTCCAGGCCGGTTTTACAGTGCAAACGGCAGGCACTTCAAACCGGCACTAGGAAACAGACTGAGAACCCAGAGTAAGTGTTTCTCCTGCAACCCGTTCCCTTTGTGCTGGATGAACGAACGTCTCTCCACATGCTCAGTTCTGAGAGATAAGTGTGTGTGAAAGCCGTCCTTCACCTAGCTTGAAGGGAACACCAAGTTTCTTTTCAGTTGCAAAGTCCACTCCATACATATCTATGGGGAGGTTCAAGCTCCAGGCCGGTTTTACAGTGCAAACGGCAGGCACTTCAAACCGGCACTAGGAAACAGACTGAGAACCCAGAGTAAGTGTTTCTCCTGCAACCCGTTCCCTTTGTGCTGGATGAACGAACGTCTCTCCACATGCTCAGTTCTGAGAGATAAGTGTGTGTGAAAGCCGTCCTTCACCTAGCTTGAAGGGAACACTAAGTTTCTTTTCAGTTGCAAACTCCACTCCATACATATCTATGGGGAGGTTCAAGCTCCAGGCCGGTTTTACAGTGCAAACGGCAGGCACTTCAAACCGGCACTAGGAAACAGACTGAGAACCCAGAGTAAGTGTTTCTCCTGCAACCCGTTCCCTTTGTGCTGGATGAACGAACGTCTCTCCACATGCTCAGTTCTGAGAGATAAGTGTGTGTGAAAGCCGTCCTTCACCTAGCTTGAAGGGAACACAAAGTTTCTTTTCAGTTGCAAACTCCACTCCATACATATCTATGGGGAGGTTCAAGCTCCAGGCCGGTTTTACAGTGCAAACGGCAGGCACTTCAAACCGGCACTAGGAAACAGACTGAGAACCCAGAGTAAGTGTTTCTCCTGCAACCCGTTCCCTTTGTGCTGGATGAACGAACGTCTCTCCACATGCTCAGTTCTGAGAGATAAGTGTGTGTGAAAGCCGTCCTTCACCTAGCTTGAAGGGAACACAAAGTTTCTTTTCAGTTGCAAACTCCACTCCATACATATCTATGGGGAGGTTCAAGCTCCAGGCCGGTTTTACAGTGCAAACGGCAGGCACTTCAAACCGGCACTAGGAAACAGACTGAGAACCCAGAGTAAGTGTTTCTCCTGCAACCCGTTCCCTTTGTGCTGGATGAACGAACGTCTCTCCACATGCTCAGTTCTGAGAGATAAGTGTGTGTGAAAGCCGTCCTTCACCTAGCTTGAAGGGAACACCAAGTTTCTTTTCAGTTGCAAAGTCCACTCCATACATATCTATGGGGAGGTTCAAGCTCCAGGCCGGTTTTACAGTGCAAACGGCAGGCACTTCAAACCGGCACTAGGAAACAGACTGAGAACCCAGAGTAAGTGTTTCTCCTGCAACCCGTTCCCTTTGTGCTGGATGAACGAACGTCTCTCCACATGCTCAGTTCTGAGAGATAAGTGTGTGTGAAAGCCGTCCTTCACCTAGCTTGAAGGGAACACCAAGTTTCTTTTCAGTTGCAAACTCCACTCCATACATATCTATGGGGAGGTTCAAGCTCCAGGCCGGTTTTACAGTGCAAACGGCAGGCACTTCAAACCGGCACTAGGAAACAGACTGAGAACCCAGAGTAAGTGTTTCTCCTGCAACCCGTTCCCTTTGTGCTGGATGAACGAACGTCTCTCCACATGCTCAGTTCTGAGAGATAAGTGTGTGTGAAAGCCGTCCTTCACCTAGCTTGAAGGGAACACCAAGTTTCTTTTCAGTTGCAAACTCCACTCCATACATATCTATGGGGAGGTTCAAGCTCCAGGCCGGTTTTACAGTGCAAACGGCAGGCACTTCAAACCGGCACTAGGAAACAGACTGAGAACCCAGAGTAAGTGTTTCTCCTGCAACCCGTTCCCTTTGTGCTGGATGAACGAACGTCTCTCCACATGCTCAGTTCTGAGAGATAAGTGTGTGTGAAAGCCGTCCTTCACCTAGCTTGAAGGGAACACAAAGATTCTTTTCAGTTGCAAACTCCACTTCATACATATCTATGGGGAGGTTCAAGCTCCAGGCCGGTTTTACAGTGCAAACGGCAGGCACTTCAAACCGGCACTAGGAAACAGACTGAGAACCCAGAGTAAGTGTTTCTCCTGCAACCCGTTCCCTTTGTGCTGGATGAACGAACGTCTCTCCACAAGTTCAGTTCTGAGAGATAAGTGTGTGTGAAAGCCGTCCTTCACCTAGCTTGAAGGGAATACAAAGTTTCTTTTCAGTTGCAAACTCCACTCCATACATATCTATGGGGAGGTTCAAGCTCCAGGCCGGTTTTACAGTGCAAACGGCAGGCACTTCAAACCGGCACTAGGAAACAGACTGAGAACCCAGAGTAAGTGTTTCTCCTGCAACCCGTTCCCTTTGTGCTGGATGAACGAACGTCTCTCCACATGCTCAGTTCTGAGAGATAAGTGTGTGAGAAAGCCGTCCTTCACCTAGCTTGAAGGGAACACCAAGTTTCTTTTCAGTTGCAAACTCCACTCCATACATATCTATGGGGAGGTTCAAGCTCCAGGCCGGTTTTACAGTGCAAACGGCAGGCACTTCAAACCGGCACTAGGAAACAGACTGAGAACCCAGAGTAAGTGTTTCTCCTGCAACCCGTTCCCTTTGTGCTGGATGAACGAACGTCTCTCCACATGCTCAGTTCTGAGAGATAAGTGTGTGTGAAAGCCGTCCTTCACCTAGCTTGAAGGGAACACAAAGGTTCTTTTCAGTTGCAAACTCCACTCCATACATATCTATGGGGAGGTTCAAGCTCCAGGCCGGTTTTACAGTGCAAACGGCAGGCACTTCAAACCGGCACTAGGAAACAGACTGAGAACCCAGAGTAAGTGTTTCTCCTGCAACCCGTTCCCTTTGTGCTGGATGAACGAACGTCTCTCCACATGCTCAGTTCTGAGAGATAAGTGTGTGTGAAAGCCGTCCTTCACCTAGCTTGAAGGGAACACCAAGTTTCTTTTCAGTTGCAAAGTCCACTCCATACATATCTATGGGGAGGTTCAAGCTCCAGGCCGGTTTTACAGTGCAAACGGCAGGCACTTCAAACCGGCACTAGGAAACAGACTGAGAACCCAGAGTAAGTGTTTCTCCTGCAACCCGTTCCCTTTGTGCTGGATGAACGAACGTCTCTCCACATGCTCAGTTCTGAGAGATAAGTGTGTGTGAAAGCCGTCCTTCACCTAGCTTGAAGGGAACACCAAGTTTCTTTTCAGTTGCAAACTCCACTCCATACATATCTATGGGGAGGTTCAAGCTCCAGGCCGGTTTTACAGTGCAAACGGCAGGCACTTCAAACCGGCACTAGGAAACAGACTGAGAAACCAGAGTAAGTGTTTCTCCTGCAACCCGTTCCCTTTGTGCTGGATGAACGAACGTCTCTCCACATGCTCAGTTCTGAGAGATAAGTGTGTGTGAAAGCCGTCCTTCACCTAGCTTGAAGGGAACACAAAGTTTCTTTTCAGTTGCAAAGTCCACTCCATACATATCTATGGGGAGGTTCAAGCTCCAGGCCGGTTTTACACTGAAAACGGCAGGCACTTCAAACCGGCACTAGGAAACAGACTGAGAACCCAGAGTAAGTGTTTCTCCTGCAACCCGTTCCCTTTGTGCTGGATGAACGAACGTCTCTCCACATGCTCAGTTCTGAGAGATAAGTGTGTGTGAAAGCCGTCCTTCACCTAGCTTGAAGGGAACACAAAGTTTCTTTTCAGTTGCAAACTCCACTCCATACATATCTATGGGGAGGTTCAAGCTCCAGGCCGGTTTTACAGTGCAAACGGCAGGCACTTCAAACCGGCACTAGGAAACAGACTGAGAACCCAGAGTAAGTGTTTCTCCTGCAACCCGTTCCCTTTGTGCTGGATGAACGAACGTCTCTCCACATGCTCAGTTCTGAGAGATAAGTGTGTGTGAAAGCCGTCCTTCACCTAGCTTGAAGGGAACACAAAGTTTCTTTTCAGTTGCAAACTCCACTCCATACATATCTATGGGGAGGTTCAAGCTCCAGTCTGGTTTTACAGTGAAAACGGCAGGCACTTCAAACCGGCACTAGGAAACAGACTGAGAACCCAGAGTAAGTGTTTCTCCTGCAACCCGTTCCCTTTGTGCTGGATGAACGAACGTCTCTCCACATGCTCAGTTCTGAGAGATAAGTGTGTGTGAAAGCCGTCCTTCACCTAGCTTGAAGGGAACACCAAGTTTCTTTTCAGTTGCAAACTCCACTCCATACATATCTATGGGGAGGTTCAAGCTCCAGGCCGGTTTTACAGTGCAAACGGCAGGCACTTCAAACCGGCACTAGGAAACAGACTGAGAACCCAGAGTAAGTGTTTCTCCTGCAACCCGTTCCCTTTGTGCTGGATGAACGAACGTCTCTCCACATGCTCAGTTCTGAGAGATAAGTGTGTGTGAAAGCCGTCCTTCACCTAGCTTGAAGGGAACACAAAGTTTCTTTTCAGTTGCAAAGTCCACTCCATACATATCTATGGGGAGGTTCAAGCTCCAGGCCGGTTTTACAGTGCAAACGGCAGGCACTTCAAACCGGCACTAGGAAACAGACTGAGAACCCAGAGTAAGTGTTTCTCCTGCAACCCGTTCCCTTTGTGCTGGATGAACGAACGTCTCTCCACATGCTCAGTTCTGAGAGATAAGTGTGTGTGAAAGCCGTCCTTCACCTAGCTTGAAGGGAACACAAAGTTTCTTTTCAGTTGCAAAGTCCACTCCATACATATCTATGGGGAGGTTCAAGCTCCAGGCCGGTTTTACAGTGCAAACGGCAGGCACTTCAAACTGGCACTAGGAAACAGACTGAGAAACCAGAGTAAGTGTTTCTCCTGCAACCCGTTCCCTTTGTGCTGGATGAACGAACGTCTCTCCACATGCTCAGTTCTGAGAGATAAGTGTGTGTGAAAGCCGTCCTTCACCTAGCTTGAAGGGAACACAAAGTTTCTTTTCAGTTGCAAAGTCCACTCCATACATATCTATGGGGAGGTTCAAGCTCCAGGCCGGTTTTACACTGCAAAAGGCAGGCACTTCAAACCGGCACTAGGAAACAGACTGAGAACCCAGAGTAAGTGTTTCTCCTGCAACCCGTTCCCTTTGTGCTGGATGAACGAACGTCTCTCCACATGCTCAGTTCTGAGAGATAAGTGTGTGTGAAAGCCGTCCTTCACCTAGCTTGAAGGGAACACAAAGTTTCTTTTCAGTTGCAAACTCCACTCCATACATATCTATGGGGAGGTTCAAGCTCCAGGCCGGTTTTACAGTGCAAACGGCAGGCACTTCAAACCGGCACTAGGAAACAGACTGAGAACCCAGAGTAAGTGTTTCTCCTGCAACCCGTTCCCTTTGTGCTGGATGAACGAACGTCTCTCCACATGCTCAGTTCTGAGAGATAAGTGTGTGTGAAAGCCGTCCTTCACCTAGCTTGAAGGGAACACCAAGTTTCTTTTCAGTTGCAAACTCCACTCCATACATATCTATGGGGAGGTTCAAGCTCCAGGCCGGTTTTACAGTGCAAACGGCAGGCACTTCAAACCGGCACTAGGAAACAGACTGAGAACCCAGAGTAAGTGTTTCTCCTGCAACCCGTTCCCTTTGTGCTGGATGAACGAACGTCTCTCCACATGCTCAGTTCTGAGAGATAAGTGTGTGTGAAAGCCGTCCTTCACCTAGCTTGAAGGGAACACCAAGTTTCTTTTCAGTTGCAAACTCCACTCCATACATATCTATGGGGAGGTTCAAGCTCCAGGCCGGTTTTACAGTGCAAACGGCAGGCACTTCAAACCGGCACTAGGAAACAGACTGAGAACCCAGAGTAAGTGTTTCTCCTGCAACCCGTTCCCTTTGTGCTGGATGAACGAACGTCTCTCCACATGCTCAGTTCTGAGAGATAAGTGTGTGTGAAAGCCGTCCTTCACCTAGCTTGAAGGGAACACAAAGTTTCTTTTCAGTTGCAAACTCCACTCCATACATATCTATGGGGAGGTTCAAGCTCCAGGCCGGCTTTACAGTGCAAACGGCAGGCACTTCAAACCGGCACTAGGAAACAGACTGAGAAACCAGAGTAAGTGTTTCTCCTGCAACCCGTTCCCTTTGTGCTGGATGAACGAACGTCTCTCCACATGCTCAGTTCTGAGAGATAAGTGTGTGTGAAAGCCGTCCTTCACCTAGCTTGAAGGGAACACAAAGTTTCTTTTCAGTTGCAAAGTCCACTCCATACATATCTATGGGGAGGTTCAAGCTCCAGGCCGGTTTTACAGTGCAAACGGCAGGCACTTCAAACCGGCACTAGGAAACAGACTGAGAACCCAGAGTAAGTGTTTCTCCTGCAACCCGTTCCCTTTGTGCTGGATGAACGAACGTCTCTCCACATGCTCAGTTCTGAGAGATAAGTGTGTGTGAAAGCCGTCCTTCACCTAGCTTGAAGGGAACACAAAGTTTCTTTTCAGTTGCAAAGTCCACTCCATACATATCTATGGGGAGGTTCAAGCTCCAGGCCGGTTTTACAGTGCAAACGGCAGGCACTTCAAACCGGCACTAGGAAACAGACTGAGAACCCAGAGTAAGTGTTTCTCCTGCAACCCGTTCCCTTTGTGCTGGATGAACGAACGTCTCTCCACATGCTCAGTTCTGAGAGATAAGTGTGTGTGAAAGCCGTCCTTCACCTAGCTTGAAGGGAACACAAAGTTTCTTTTCAGTTGCAAACTCCACTCCATACATATCTATGGGGAGGTTCAAGCTCCAGGCCGGTTTTACAGTGCAAACGGCAGGCACTTCAAACCGGCACTAGGAAACAGACTGAGAACCCAGAGTAAGTGTTTCTCCTGCAACCCGTTCCCTTTGTGCTGGATGAACGAACGTCTCTCCACATGCTCAGTTCTGAGAGATAAGTGTGTGTGAAAGCCGTCCTTCACCTAGCTTGAAGGGAACACCAAGTTTCTTTTCAGTTGCAAACTCCACTCCATACATATCTATGGGGAGGTTCAAGCTCCAGGCCGGTTTTACAGTGCAAACGGCAGGCACTTCAAACCGGCACTAGGAAACAGACTGAGAACCCAGAGTAAGTGTTTCTCCTGCAACCCGTTCCCTTTGTGCTGGATGAACGAACGTCTCTCCACATGCTCAGTTCTGAGAGATAAGTGTGTGTGAAAGCCGTCCTTCACCTAGCTTGAAGGGAACACCAAGTTTCTTTTCAGTTGCAAACTCCACTCCATACATATCTATGGGGAGGTTCAAGCTCCAGGCCGGTTTTACAGTGCAAACGGCAGGCACTTCAAACCGGCACTAGGAAACAGACTGAGAAACCAGAGTAAGTGTTTCTCCTGCAACCCGTTCCCTTTGTGCTGGATGAACGAACGTCTCTCCACATGCTCAGTTCTGAGAGATAAGTGTGTGTGAAAGCCGTCCTTCACCTAGCTTGAAGGGAACACAAAGTTTCTTTTCAGTTGCAAAGTCCACTCCATACATATCTATGGGGAGGTTCAAGCTCCAGGCCGGTTTTACACTGAAAACGGCAGGCACTTCAAACCGGCACTAGGAAACAGACTGAGAACCCAGAGTAAGTGTTTCTCCTGCAACCCGTTCCCTTTGTGCTGGATGAACGAACGTCTCTCCACATGCTCAGTTCTGAGAGATAAGTGTGTGTGAAAGCCGTCCTTCACCTAGCTTGAAGGGAACACAAAGTTTCTTTTCAGTTGCAAACTCCACTCCATACATATCTATGGGGAGGTTCAAGCTCCAGGCCGGTTTTACAGTGCAAACGGCAGGCACTTCAAACCGGCACTAGGAAACAGACTGAGAACCCAGAGTAAGTGTTTCTCCTGCAACCCGTTCCCTTTGTGCTGGATGAACGAACGTCTCTCCACATGCTCAGTTCTGAGAGATAAGTGTGTGTGAAAGCCGTCCTTCACCTAGCTTGAAGGGAACACAAAGTTTCTTTTCAGTTGCAAACTCCACTCCATACATATCTATGGGGAGGTTCAAGCTCCAGTCTGGTTTTACAGTGAAAACGGCAGGCACTTCAAACCGGCACTAGGAAACAGACTGAGAACCCAGAGTAAGTGTTTCTCCTGCAACCCGTTCCCTTTGTGCTGGATGAACGAACGTCTCTCCACATGCTCAGTTCTGAGAGATAAGTGTGTGTGAAAGCCGTCCTTCACCTAGCTTGAAGGGAACACAAAGTTTCTTTTCAGTTGCAAACTCCACTCCATACATATCTATGGGGAGGTTCAAGCTCCAGGCCGGTTTTACATTGCAAACGGCAGGCACTTCAAACCGGCACTAGGAAACAAACTGAGAACCCAGAGTAAGTGTTTCTCCTGCAACCCGTTCCCTTTGTGCTGGATGAACGAACGTCTCTCCACATGCTCAGTTCTGAGAGATAAGTGTGTGTGAAAGCCGTCCTTCACCTAGCTTGAAGGGAACACCAAGTTTCTTTTCAGTTGCAAAGTCCACTCCATACATATCTATGGGGAGGTTCAAGCTCCAGGCCGGTTTTACAGTGCAAACGGCAGGCACTTCAAACCGGCACTAGGAAACAGACTGAGAACCCAGAGTAAGTGTTTCTCCTGCAACCCGTTCCCTTTGTGCTGGATGAACGAACGTCTCTCCACATGCTCAGTTCTGAGAGATAAGTGTGTGTGAAAGCCGTCCTTCACCTAGCTTGAAGGGAACACCAAGTTTCTTTTCAGTTGCAAACTCCACTCCATACATATCTATGGGGAGGTTCAAGCTCCAGGCCGGTTTTACAGTGCAAACGGCAGGCACTTCAAACCGGCACTAGGAAACAGACTGAGAACCCAGAGTAAGTGTTTCTCCTGCAACCCGTTCCCTTTGTGCTGGATGAACGAACGTCTCTCCACATGCTCAGTTCTGAGAGATAAGTGTGTGTGAAAGCCGTCCTTCACCTAGCTTGAAGGGAACACCAAGTTTCTTTTCAGTTGCAAACTCCACTCCATACATATCTATGGGGAGGTTCAAGCTCCAGGCCGGTTTTACAGTGCAAACGGCAGGCACTTCAAACCGGCACTAGGAAACAGACTGAGAACCCAGAGTAAGTGTTTCTCCTGCAACCCGTTCCCTTTGTGCTGGATGAACGAACGTCTCTCCACATGCTCAGTTCTGAGAGATAAGTGTGTGTGAAAGCCGTCCTTCACCTAGCTTGAAGGGAACACCAAGTTTCTTTTCAGTTGCAAACTCCACTCCATACATATCTATGGGGAGGTTCAAGCTCCAGGCCGGTTTTACAGTGCAAACGGCAGGCACTTCAAACCGGCACTAGGAAACAGACTGAGAACCCAGAGTAAGTGTTTCTCCTGCAACCCGTTCCCTTTGTGCTGGATGAACGAACGTCTCTCCACATGCTCAGTTCTGAGAGATAAGTGTGTGTGAAAGCCGTCCTTCACCTAGCTTGAAGGGAACACAAAGTTTCTTTTCAGTTGCAAACTCCACTCCATACATATCTATGGGGAGGTTCAAGCTCCAGGCCGGTTTTACAGTGCAAACGGCAGGCACTTCAAACCGGCCCTAGGAAACAGACTGAGAACCCAGAGTAAGTGTTTCTCCTGCAACCCGTTCCCTTTGTGCTGGATGAACGAACGTCTCTCCACATGCTCAGTTCTGAGAGATAAGTGTTTGTGAAAGCCGTCCTTCACCTAGCTTGAAGGGAACACAAAGTTTCTTTTCAGTTGCAAAGTCCACTCCATACATATCTATGGGGAGGTTCAAGCTCCAGGCCGGTTTTACAGTGCAAACGGCAGGCACTTCAAACCGGCACTAGGAAACAGACTGAGAACCCAGAGTAAGTGTTTCTCCTGCAACCCGTTCCCTTTGTGCTGGATGAACGAACGTCTCTCCACATGCTCAGTTCTGAGAGATAAGTGTGTGTGAAAGCCGTCCTTCACCTAGCTTGAAGGGAACACCAAGTTTCTTTTCAGTTGCAAAGTCCACTCCATACATATCTATGGGGAGGTTCAAGCTCCAGGCCGGTTTTACAGTGCAAACGGCAGGCACTTCAAACCGGCACTAGGAAACAGACTGAGAACCCAGAGTAAGTGTTTCTCCTGCAACCCGTTCCCTTTGTGCTGGATGAACGAACGTCTCTCCACATGCTCAGTTCTGAGAGATAAGTGTGTGTGAAAGCCGTCCTTCACCTAGCTTGAAGGGAACACTAAGTTTCTTTTCAGTTGCAAACTCCACTCCATACATATCTATGGGGAGGTTCAAGCTCCAGGCCGGTTTTACAGTGCAAACGGCAGGCACTTCAAACCGGCACTAGGAAACAGACTGAGAACCCAGAGTAAGTGTTTCTCCTGCAACCCGTTCCCTTTGTGCTGGATGAACGAACGTCTCTCCACATGCTCAGTTCTGAGAGATAAGTGTGTGTGAAAGCCGTCCTTCACCTAGCTTGAAGGGAACACAAAGTTTCTTTTCAGTTGCAAACTCCACTCCATACATATCTATGGGGAGGTTCAAGCTCCAGGCCGGTTTTACAGTGCAAACGGCAGGCACTTCAAACCGGCACTAGGAAACAGACTGAGAACCCAGAGTAAGTGTTTCTCCTGCAACCCGTTCCCTTTGTGCTGGATGAACGAACGTCTCTCCACATGCTCAGTTCTGAGAGATAAGTGTGTGTGAAAGCCGTCCTTCACCTAGCTTGAAGGGAACACAAAGTTTCTTTTCAGTTGCAAACTCCACTCCATACATATCTATGGGGAGGTTCAAGCTCCAGGCCGGTTTTACAGTGCAAACGGCAGGCACTTCAAACCGGCACTAGGAAACAGACTGAGAACCCAGAGTAAGTGTTTCTCCTGCAACCCGTTCCCTTTGTGCTGGATGAACGAACGTCTCTCCACATGCTCAGTTCTGAGAGATAAGTGTGTGTGAAAGCCGTCCTTCACCTAGCTTGAAGGGAACACCAAGTTTCTTTTCAGTTGCAAAGTCCACTCCATACATATCTATGGGGAGGTTCAAGCTCCAGGCCGGTTTTACAGTGCAAACGGCAGGCACTTCAAACCGGCACTAGGAAACAGACTGAGAACCCAGAGTAAGTGTTTCTCCTGCAACCCGTTCCCTTTGTGCTGGATGAACGAACGTCTCTCCACATGCTCAGTTCTGAGAGATAAGTGTGTGTGAAAGCCGTCCTTCACCTAGCTTGAAGGGAACACCAAGTTTCTTTTCAGTTGCAAACTCCACTCCATACATATCTATGGGGAGGTTCAAGCTCCAGGCCGGTTTTACAGTGCAAACGGCAGGCACTTCAAACCGGCACTAGGAAACAGACTGAGAACCCAGAGTAAGTGTTTCTCCTGCAACCCGTTCCCTTTGTGCTGGATGAACGAACGTCTCTCCACATGCTCAGTTCTGAGAGATAAGTGTGTGTGAAAGCCGTCCTTCACCTAGCTTGAAGGGAACACCAAGTTTCTTTTCAGTTGCAAACTCCACTCCATACATATCTATGGGGAGGTTCAAGCTCCAGGCCGGTTTTACAGTGCAAACGGCAGGCACTTCAAACCGGCACTAGGAAACAGACTGAGAACCCAGAGTAAGTGTTTCTCCTGCAACCCGTTCCCTTTGTGCTGGATGAACGAACGTCTCTCCACATGCTCAGTTCTGAGAGATAAGTGTGTGTGAAAGCCGTCCTTCACCTAGCTTGAAGGGAACACAAAGATTCTTTTCAGTTGCAAACTCCACTTCATACATATCTATGGGGAGGTTCAAGCTCCAGGCCGGTTTTACAGTGCAAACGGCAGGCACTTCAAACCGGCACTAGGAAACAGACTGAGAACCCAGAGTAAGTGTTTCTCCTGCAACCCGTTCCCTTTGTGCTGGATGAACGAACGTCTCTCCACAAGTTCAGTTCTGAGAGATAAGTGTGTGTGAAAGCCGTCCTTCACCTAGCTTGAAGGGAATACAAAGTTTCTTTTCAGTTGCAAACTCCACTCCATACATATCTATGGGGAGGTTCAAGCTCCAGGCCGGTTTTACAGTGCAAACGGCAGGCACTTCAAACCGGCACTAGGAAACAGACTGAGAACCCAGAGTAAGTGTTTCTCCTACAACCCGTTCCCTTTGTGCTGGATGAACGAACGTCTCTCCACATGCTCAGTTCTGAGAGATAAGTGTGTGAGAAAGCCGTCCTTCACCTAGCTTGAAGGGAACACCAAGTTTCTTTTCAGTTGCAAACTCCACTCCATACATATCTATGGGGAGGTTCAAGCTCCAGGCCGGTTTTACAGTGCAAACGGCAGGCACTTCAAACCGGCACTAGGAAACAGACTGAGAACCCAGAGTAAGTGTTTCTCCTGCAACCCGTTCCCTTTGTGCTGGATGAACGAACGTCTCTCCACATGCTCAGTTCTGAGAGATAAGTGTGTGTGAAAGCCGTCCTTCACCTAGCTTGAAGGGAACACAAAGGTTCTTTTCAGTTGCAAACTCCACTCCATACATATCTATGGGGAGGTTCAAGCTCCAGGCCGGTTTTACAGTGCAAACGGCAGGCACTTCAAACCGGCACTAGGAAACAGACTGAGAACCCAGAGTAAGTGTTTCTCCTGCAACCCGTTCCCTTTGTGCTGGATGAACGAACGTCTCTCCACATGCTCAGTTCTGAGAGATAAGTGTGTGTGAAAGCCGTCCTTCACCTAGCTTGAAGGGAACACAAAGTTTCTTTTCAGTTGCAAAGTCCACTCCATACATATCTATGGGGAGGTTCAAGCTCCAGGCCGGTTTTACAGTGCAAACGGCAGGCACTTCAAACCGGCACTAGGAAACAGACTGAGAACCCAGAGTAAGTGTTTCTCCTGCAACCCGTTCCCTTTGTGCTGGATGAACGAACGTCTCTCCACATGCTCAGTTCTGAGAGATAAGTGTGTGTGAAAGCCGTCCTTCACCTAGCTTGAAGGGAACACAAAGTTTCTTTTCAGTTGCAAAGTCCACTCCATACATATCTATGGGGAGGTTCAAGCTCCAGGCCGGTTTTACAGTGCAAACGGCAGGCACTTCAAACTGGCACTAGGAAACAGACTGAGAAACCAGAGTAAGTGTTTCTCCTGCAACCCGTTCCCTTTGTGCTGGATGAACGAACGTCTCTCCACATGCTCAGTTCTGAGAGATAAGTGTGTGTGAAAGCCGTCCTTCACCTAGCTTGAAGGGAACACAAAGTTTCTTTTCAGTTGCAAAGTCCACTCCATACATATCTATGGGGAGGTTCAAGCTCCAGGCCGGTTTTACACTGCAAAAGGCAGGCACTTCAAACCGGCACTAGGAAACAGACTGAGAACCCAGAGTAAGTGTTTCTCCTGCAACCCGTTCCCTTTGTGCTGGATGAACGAACGTCTCTCCACATGCTCAGTTCTGAGAGATAAGTGTGTGTGAAAGCCGTCCTTCACCTAGCTTGAAGGGAACACAAAGTTTCTTTTCAGTTGCAAACTCCACTCCATACATATCTATGGGGAGGTTCAAGCTCCAGGCCGGTTTTACAGTGCAAACGGCAGGCACTTCAAACCGGCACTAGGAAACAGACTGAGAACCCAGAGTAAGTGTTTCTCCTGCAACCCGTTCCCTTTGTGCTGGATGAACGAACGTCTCTCCACATGCTCAGTTCTGAGAGATAAGTGTGTGTGAAAGCCGTCCTTCACCTAGCTTGAAGGGAACACCAAGTTTCTTTTCAGTTGCAAACTCCACTCCATACATATCTATGGGGAGGTTCAAGCTCCAGGCCGGTTTTACAGTGCAAACGGCAGGCACTTCAAACCGGCACTAGGAAACAGACTGAGAACCCAGAGTAAGTGTTTCTCCTGCAACCCGTTCCCTTTGTGCTGGATGAACGAACGTCTCTCCACATGCTCAGTTCTGAGAGATAAGTGTGTGTGAAAGCCGTCCTTCACCTAGCTTGAAGGGAACACCAAGTTTCTTTTCAGTTGCAAACTCCACTCCATACATATCTATGGGGAGGTTCAAGCTCCAGGCCGGTTTTACAGTGCAAACGGCAGGCACTTCAAACCGGCACTAGGAAACAGACTGAGAACCCAGAGTAAGTGTTTCTCCTGCAACCCGTTCCCTTTGTGCTGGATGAACGAACGTCTCTCCACATGCTCAGTTCTGAGAGATAAGTGTGTGTGAAAGCCGTCCTTCACCTAGCTTGAAGGGAACACAAAGATTCTTTTCAGTTGCAAACTCCACTTCATACATATCTATGGGGAGGTTCAAGCTCCAGGCCGGTTTTACAGTGCAAACGGCAGGCACTTCAAACCGGCACTAGGAAACAGACTGAGAACCCAGAGTAAGTGTTTCTCCTGCAACCCGTTCCCTTTGTGCTGGATGAACGAACGTCTCTCCACAAGTTCAGTTCTGAGAGATAAGTGTGTGTGAAAGCCGTCCTTCACCTAGCTTGAAGGGAATACAAAGTTTCTTTTCAGTTGCAAACTCCACTCCATACATATCTATGGGGAGGTTCAAGCTCCAGGCCGGTTTTACAGTGCAAACGGCAGGCACTTCAAACCGGCACTAGGAAACAGACTGAGAACCCAGAGTAAGTGTTTCTCCTGCAACCCGTTCCCTTTGTGCTGGATGAACGAACGTCTCTCCACATGCTCAGTTCTGAGAGATAAGTGTGTGTGAAAGCCGTCCTTCACCTAGCTTGAAGGGAACACAAAGTTTCTTTTCAGTTGCAAACTCCACTCCATACATATCTATGGGGAGGTTCAAGCTCCAGGCCGGTTTTACAGTGCAAACGGCAGGCACTTCAAACCGGCACTAGGAAAAAGACTGAGAACCCAGAGTAAGTGTTTCTCCTGCAACCCGTTCCCTTTGTGCTGGATGAACGAACGTCTCTCCACATGCTCAGTTCTGAGAGATAAGTGTGTGTGAAAGCCGTCCTTCACCTAGCTTGAAGGGAACACCAAGTTTCTTTTCAGTTGCAAACTCCACTCCATACATATCTATGGGGAGGTTCAAGCTCCAGGCCGGTTTTACAGTGCAAACGGCAGGCACTTCAAACCGGCACTAGGAAACAGACTGAGAACCCAGAGTAAGTGTTTCTCCTGCAACCCGTTCCCTTTGTGCTGGATGAACGAACGTCTCTCCACATGCTCAGTTCTGAGAGATAAGTGTGTGTGAAAGCCGTCCTTCACCTAGCTTGAAGGGAACACAAAGTTTCTTTTCAGTTGCAAACTCCACTCCATACATATCTATGGGGAGGTTCAAGCTCCAGGCCGGTTTTACAGTGCAAACGGCAGGCACTTCAAACCGGCACTAGGAAACAGACTGAGAAACCAGAGTAAGTGTTTCTCCTGCAACCCGTTCCCTTTGTGCTGGATGAACGAACGTCTCTCCACATGCTCAGTTCTGAGAGATAAGTGTGTGTGAAAGCCGTCCTTCACCTAGCTTGAAGGGAACACAAAGTTTCTTTTCAGTTGCAAAGTCCACTCCATACATATCTATGGGGAGGTTCAAGCTCCAGGCCGGTTTTACACTGAAAACGGCAGGCACTTCAAACCGGCACTAGGAAACAGACTGAGAACCCAGAGTAAGTGTTTCTCCTGCAACCCGTTCCCTTTGTGCTGGATGAACGAACGTCTCTCCACATGCTCAGTTCTGAGAGATAAGTGTGTGTGAAAGCCGTCCTTCACCTAGCTTGAAGGGAACACAAAGTTTCTTTTCAGTTGCAAACTCCACTCCATACATATCTATGGGGAGGTTCAAGCTCCAGGCCGGTTTTACAGTGCAAACGGCAGGCACTTCAAACCGGCACTAGGAAACAGACTGAGAACCCAGAGTAAGTGTTTCTCCTGCAACCCGTTCCCTTTGTGCTGGATGAACGAACGTCTCTCCACATGCTCAGTTCTGAGAGATAAGTGTGTGTGAAAGCCGTCCTTCACCTAGCTTGAAGGGAACACAAAGTTTCTTTTCAGTTGCAAACTCCACTCCATACATATCTATGGGGAGGTTCAAGCTCCAGTCTGGTTTTACAGTGAAAACGGCAGGCACTTCAAACCGGCACTAGGAAACAGACTGAGAACCCAGAGTAAGTGTTTCTCCTGCAACCCGTTCCCTTTGTGCTGGATGAACGAACGTCTCTCCACATGCTCAGTTCTGAGAGATAAGTGTGTGTGAAAGCCGTCCTTCACCTAGCTTGAAGGGAACACAAAGTTTCTTTTCAGTTGCAAACTCCACTCCATACATATCTATGGGGAGGTTCAAGCTCCAGGCCGGTTTTACATTGCAAACGGCAGGCACTTCAAACCGGCACTAGGAAACAAACTGAGAACCCAGAGTAAGTGTTTCTCCTGCAACCCGTTCCCTTTGTGCTGGATGAACGAACGTCTCTCCACATGCTCAGTTCTGAGAGATAAGTGTGTGTGAAAGCCGTCCTTCACCTAGCTTGAAGGGAACACCAAGTTTCTTTTCAGTTGCAAAGTCCACTCCATACATATCTATGGGGAGGTTCAAGCTCCAGGCCGGTTTTACAGTGCAAACGGCAGGCACTTCAAACCGGCACTAGGAAACAGACTGAGAACCCAGAGTAAGTGTTTCTCCTGCAACCCGTTCCCTTTGTGCTGGATGAACGAACGTCTCTCCACATGCTCAGTTCTGAGAGATAAGTGTGTGTGAAAGCCGTCCTTCACCTAGCTTGAAGGGAACACAAAGTTTCTTTTCAGTTGCAAACTCCACTCCATACATATCTATGGGGAGGTTCAAGCTCCAGGCCGGTTTTACAGTGCAAACGGCAGGCACTTCAAACCGGCACTAGGAAACAGACTGAGAACCCAGAGTAAGTGTTTCTCCTGCAACCCGTTCCCTTTGTGCTGGATGAACGAACGTCTCTCCACATGCTCAGTTCTGAGAGATAAGTGTGTGTGAAAGCCGTCCTTCACCTAGCTTGAAGGGAACACCAAGTTTCTTTTCAGTTGCAAACTCCACTCCATACATATCTATGGGGAGGTTCAAGCTCCAGGCCGGTTTTACAGTGCAAACGGCAGGCACTTCAAACCGGCACTAGGAAACAGACTGAGAACCCAGAGTAAGTGTTTCTCCTGCAACCCGTTCCCTTTGTGCTGGATGAACGAACGTCTCTCCACATGCTCAGTTCTGAGAGATAAGTGTGTGTGAAAGCCGTCCTTCACCTAGCTTGAAGGGAACACAAAGTTTCTTTTCAGTTGCAAACTCCACTCCATACATATCTATGGGGAGGTTCAAGCTCCAGGCCGGCTTTACAGTGCAAACGGCAGGCACTTCAAACCGGCACTAGGAAACAGACTGAGAAACCAGAGTAAGTGTTTCTCCTGCAACCCGTTCCCTTTGTGCTGGATGAACGAACGTCTCTCCACATGCTCAGTTCTGAGAGATAAGTGTGTGTGAAAGCCGTCCTTCACCTAGCTTGAAGGGAACACAAAGTTTCTTTTCAGTTGCAAAGTCCACTCCATACATATCTATGGGGAGGTTCAAGCTCCAGGCCGGTTTTACAGTGCAAACGGCAGGCACTTCAAACCGGCACTAGGAAACAGACTGAGAACCCAGAGTAAGTGTTTCTCCTGCAACCCGTTCCCTTTGTGCTGGATGAACGAACGTCTCTCCACATGCTCAGTTCTGAGAGATAAGTGTGTGTGAAAGCCGTCCTTCACCTAGCTTGAAGGGAACACAAAGTTTCTTTTCAGTTGCAAACTCCACTCCATACATATCTATGGGGAGGTTCAAGCTCCAGGCCAGTTTTACAGTGCAAACGGCAGGCACTTCAAACCGGCACTAGGAAACAGACTGAGAACCCAGAGTAAGTGTTTCTCCTGCAACCCGTTCCCTTTGTGCTGGATGAACGAACGTCTCTCCACATGCTCAGTTCTGAGAGATAAGTGTGTGTGAAAGCCGTCCTTCACCTAGCTTGAAGGGAACACCAAGTTTCTTTTCAGTTGCAAACTCCACTCCATACATATCTATGGGGAGGTTCAAGCTCCAGGCCGGTTTTACAGTGCAAACGGCAGGCACTTCAAACCGGCACTAGGAAACAGACTGAGAACCCAGAGTAAGTGTTTCTCCTGCAACCCGTTCCCTTTGTGCTGGATGAACGAACGTCTCTCCACATGCTCAGTTCTGAGAGATAAGTGTGTGTGAAAGCCGTCCTTCACCTAGCTTGAAGGGAACACCAAGTTTCTTTTCAGTTGCAAACTCCACTCCATACATATCTATGGGGAGGTTCAAGCTCCAGGCCGGTTTTACAGTGCAAACGGCAGGCACTTCAAACCGGCACTAGGAAACAGACTGAGAAACCAGAGTAAGTGTTTCTCCTGCAACCCGTTCCCTTTGTGCTGGATGAACGAACGTCTCTCCACATGCTCAGTTCTGAGAGATAAGTGTGTGTGAAAGCCGTCCTTCACCTAGCTTGAAGGGAACACAAAGTTTCTTTTCAGTTGCAAAGTCCACTCCATACATATCTATGGGGAGGTTCAAGCTCCAGGCCGGTTTTACACTGAAAACGGCAGGCACTTCAAACCGGCACTAGGAAACAGACTGAGAACCCAGAGTAAGTGTTTCTCCTGCAACCCGTTCCCTTTGTGCTGGATGAACGAACGTCTCTCCACATGCTCAGTTCTGAGAGATAAGTGTGTGTGAAAGCCGTCCTTCACCTAGCTTGAAGGGAACACAAAGTTTCTTTTCAGTTGCAAACTCCACTCCATACATATCTATGGGGAGGTTCAAGCTCCAGGCCGGTTTTACAGTGCAAACGGCAGGCACTTCAAACCGGCACTAGGAAACAGACTGAGAACCCAGAGTAAGTGTTTCTCCTGCAACCCGTTCCCTTTGTGCTGGATGAACGAACGTCTCTCCACATGCTCAGTTCTGAGAGATAAGTGTGTGTGAAAGCCGTCCTTCACCTAGCTTGAAGGGAACACAAAGTTTCTTTTCAGTTGCAAACTCCACTCCATACATATCTATGGGGAGGTTCAAGCTCCAGTCTGGTTTTACAGTGAAAACGGCAGGCACTTCAAACCGGCACTAGGAAACAGACTGAGAACCCAGAGTAAGTGTTTCTCCTGCAACCCGTTCCCTTTGTGCTGGATGAACGAACGTCTCTCCACATGCTCAGTTCTGAGAGATAAGTGTGTGTGAAAGCCGTCCTTCACCTAGCTTGAAGGGAACACCAAGTTTCTTTTCAGTTGCAAAGTCCACTCCATACATATCTATGGGGAGGTTCAAGCTCCAGGCCGGTTTTACAGTGCAAACGGCAGGCACTTCAAACCGGCACTAGGAAACAGACTGAGAACCCAGAGTAAGTGTTTCTCCTGCAACCCGTTCCCTTTGTGCTGGATGAACGAACGTCTCTCCACATGCTCAGTTCTGAGAGATAAGTGTGTGTGAAAGCCGTCCTTCACCTAGCTTGAAGGGAACACAAAGTTTCTTTTCAGTTGCAAACTCCACTCCATACATATCTATGGGGAGGTTCAAGCTCCAGGCCGGTTTTACAGTGCAAACGGCAGGCACTTCAAACCGGCACTAGGAAACAGACTGAGAACCCAGAGTAAGTGTTTCTCCTGCAACCCGTTCCCTTTGTGCTGGATGAACGAACGTCTCTCCACATGCTCAGTTCTGAGAGATAAGTGTGTGTGAAAGCCGTCCTTCACCTAGCTTGAAGGGAACACCAAGTTTCTTTTCAGTTGCAAACTCCACTCCATACATATCTATGGGGAGGTTCAAGCTCCAGGCCGGTTTTACAGTGCAAACGGCAGGCACTTCAAACCGGCACTAGGAAACAGACTGAGAACCCAGAGTAAGTGTTTCTCCTGCAACCCGTTCCCTTTGTGCTGGATGAACGAACGTCTCTCCACATGCTCAGTTCTGAGAGATAAGTGTGTGTGAAAGCCGTCCTTCACCTAGCTTGAAGGGAACACAAAGTTTCTTTTCAGTTGCAAACTCCACTCCATACATATCTATGGGGAGGTTCAAGCTCCAGGCCGGCTTTACAGTGCAAACGGCAGGCACTTCAAACCGGCACTAGGAAACAGACTGAGAAACCAGAGTAAGTGTTTCTCCTGCAACCCGTTCCCTTTGTGCTGGATGAACGAACGTCTCTCCACATGCTCAGTTCTGAGAGATAAGTGTGTGTGAAAGCCGTCCTTCACCTAGCTTGAAGGGAACACAAAGTTTCTTTTCAGTTGCAAAGTCCACTCCATACATATCTATGGGGAGGTTCAAGCTCCAGGCCGGTTTTACAGTGCAAACGGCAGGCACTTCAAACCGGCACTAGGAAACAGACTGAGAACCCAGAGTAAGTGTTTCTCCTGCAACCCGTTCCCTTTGTGCTGGATGAACGAACGTCTCTCCACATGCTCAGTTCTGAGAGATAAGTGTGTGTGAAAGCCGTCCTTCACCTAGCTTGAAGGGAACACAAAGTTTCTTTTCAGTTGCAAAGTCCACTCCATACATATCTATGGGGAGGTTCAAGCTCCAGGCCGGTTTTACAGTGCAAACGGCAGGCACTTCAAACCGGCACTAGGAAACAGACTGAGAACCCAGAGTAAGTGTTTCTCCTGCAACCCGTTCCCTTTGTGCTGGATGAACGAACGTCTCTCCACATGCTCAGTTCTGAGAGATAAGTGTGTGTGAAAGCCGTCCTTCACCTAGCTTGAAGGGAACACAAAGTTTCTTTTCAGTTGCAAACTCCACTCCATACATATCTATGGGGAGGTTCAAGCTCCAGGCCAGTTTTACAGTGCAAACGGCAGGCACTTCAAACCGGCACTAGGAAACAGACTGAGAACCCAGAGTAAGTGTTTCTCCTGCAACCCGTTCCCTTTGTGCTGGATGAACGAACGTCTCTCCACATGCTCAGTTCTGAGAGATAAGTGTGTGTGAAAGCCGTCCTTCACCTAGCTTGAAGGGAACACAAAGTTTCTTTTCAGTTGCAAAGTCCACTCCATACATATCTATGGGGAGGTTCAAGCTCCAGGCCGGTTTTACACTGAAAACGGCAGGCACTTCAAACCGGCACTAGGAAACAGACTGAGAACCCAGAGTAAGTGTTTCTCCTGCAACCCGTTCCCTTTGTGCTGGATGAACGAACGTCTCTCCACATGCTCAGTTCTGAGAGATAAGTGTGTGTGAAAGCCGTCCTTCACCTAGCTTGAAGGGAACACAAAGTTTCTTTTCAGTTGCAAACTCCACTCCATACATATCTATGGGGAGGTTCAAGCTCCAGGCCGGTTTTACAGTGCAAACGGCAGGCACTTCAAACCGGCACTAGGAAACAGACTGAGAACCCAGAGTAAGTGTTTCTCCTGCAACCCGTTCCCTTTGTGCTGGATGAACGAACGTCTCTCCACATGCTCAGTTCTGAGAGATAAGTGTGTGTGAAAGCCGTCCTTCACCTAGCTTGAAGGGAACACAAAGTTTCTTTTCAGTTGCAAACTCCACTCCATACATATCTATGGGGAGGTTCAAGCTCCAGGCCGGTTTTACATTGCAAACGGCAGGCACTTCAAACCGGCACTAGGAAACAAACTGAGAACCCAGAGTAAGTGTTTCTCCTGCAACCCGTTCCCTTTGTGCTGGATGAACGAACGTCTCTCCACATGCTCAGTTCTGAGAGATAAGTGTGTGTGAAAGCCGTCCTTCACCTAGCTTGAAGGGAACACCAAGTTTCTTTTCAGTTGCAAAGTCCACTCCATACATATCTATGGGGAGGTTCAAGCTCCAGGCCGGTTTTACAGTGCAAACGGCAGGCACTTCAAACCGGCACTAGGAAACAGACTGAGAACCCAGAGTAAGTGTTTCTCCTGCAACCCGTTCCCTTTGTGCTGGATGAACGAACGTCTCTCCACATGCTCAGTTCTGAGAGATAAGTGTGTGTGAAAGCCGTCCTTCACCTAGCTTGAAGGGAACACCAAGTTTCTTTTCAGTTGCAAACTCCACTCCATACATATCTATGGGGAGGTTCAAGCTCCAGGCCGGTTTTACAGTGCAAACGGCAGGCACTTCAAACCGGCACTAGGAAACAGACTGAGAACCCAGAGTAAGTGTTTCTCCTGCAACCCGTTCCCTTTGTGCTGGATGAACGAACGTCTCTCCACATGCTCAGTTCTGAGAGATAAGTGTGTGTGAAAGCCGTCCTTCACCTAGCTTGAAGGGAACACCAAGTTTCTTTTAAGTTGCAAACTCCACTCCATACATATCTATGGGGAGGTTCAAGCTCCAGGCCGGTTTTACAGTGCAAACGGCAGGCACTTCAAACCGGCACTAGGAAACAGACTGAGAACCCAGAGTAAGTGTTTCTCCTGCAACCCGTTCCCTTTGTGCTGGATGAACGAACGTCTCTCCACATGCTCAGTTCTGAGAGATAAGTGTGTGTGAAAGCCGTCCTTCACCTAGCTTGAAGGGAACACCAAGTTTCTTTTCAGTTGCAAACTCCACTCCATACATATCTATGGGGAGGTTCAAGCTCCAGGCCGGTTTTACAGTGCAAACGGCAGGCACTTCAAACCGGCACTAGGAAACAGACTGAGAACCCAGAGTAAGTGTTTCTCCTGCAACCCGTTCCCTTTGTGCTGGATGAACGAACGTCTCTCCACATGCTCAGTTCTGAGAGATAAGTGTGTGTGAAAGCCGTCCTTCACCTAGCTTGAAGGGAACACAAAGTTTCTTTTCAGTTGCAAACTCCACTCCATACATATCTATGGGGAGGTTCAAGCTCCAGGCCGGTTTTACAGTGCAAACGGCAGGCACTTCAAACCGGCCCTAGGAAACAGACTGAGAACCCAGAGTAAGTGTTTCTCCTGCAACCCGTTCCCTTTGTGCTGGATGAACGAACGTCTCTCCACATGCTCAGTTCTGAGAGATAAGTGTTTGTGAAAGCCGTCCTTCACCTAGCTTGAAGGGAACACAAAGTTTCTTTTCAGTTGCAAAGTCCACTCCATACATATCTATGGGGAGGTTCAAGCTCCAGGCCGGTTTTACAGTGCAAACGGCAGGCACTTCAAACCGGCACTAGGAAACAGACTGAGAACCCAGAGTAAGTGTTTCTCCTGCAACCCGTTCCCTTTGTGCTGGATGAACGAACGTCTCTCCACATGCTCAGTTCTGAGAGATAAGTGTGTGTGAAAGCCGTCCTTCACCTAGCTTGAAGGGAACACCAAGTTTCTTTTCAGTTGCAAAGTCCACTCCATACATATCTATGGGGAGGTTCAAGCTCCAGGCCGGTTTTACAGTGCAAACGGCAGGCACTTCAAACCGGCACTAGGAAACAGACTGAGAACCCAGAGTAAGTGTTTCTCCTGCAACCCGTTCCCTTTGTGCTGGATGAACGAACGTCTCTCCACATGCTCAGTTCTGAGAGATAAGTGTGTGTGAAAGCCGTCCTTCACCTAGCTTGAAGGGAACACTAAGTTTCTTTTCAGTTGCAAACTCCACTCCATACATATCTATGGGGAGGTTCAAGCTCCAGGCCGGTTTTACAGTGCAAACGGCAGGCACTTCAAACCGGCACTAGGAAACAGACTGAGAACCCAGAGTAAGTGTTTCTCCTGCAACCCGTTCCCTTTGTGCTGGATGAACGAACGTCTCTCCACATGCTCAGTTCTGAGAGATAAGTGTGTGTGAAAGCCGTCCTTCACCTAGCTTGAAGGGAACACCAAGTTTCTTTTCAGTTGCAAAGTCCACTCCATACATATCTATGGGGAGGTTCAAGCTCCAGGCCGGTTTTACAGTGCAAACGGCAGGCACTTCAAACCGGCACTAGGAAACAGACTGAGAACCCAGAGTAAGTGTTTCTCCTGCAACCCGTTCCCTTTGTGCTGGATGAACGAACGTCTCTCCACATGCTCAGTTCTGAGAGATAAGTGTGTGTGAAAGCCGTCCTTCACCTAGCTTGAAGGGAACACAAAGTTTCTTTTCAGTTGCAAACTCCACTCCATACATATCTATGGGGAGGTTCAAGCTCCAGGCCGGTTTTACAGTGCAAACGGCAGGCACTTCAAACCGGCACTAGGAAACAGACTGAGAACCCAGAGTAAGTGTTTCTCCTGCAACCCGTTCCCTTTGTGCTGGATGAACGAACGTCTCTCCACATGCTCAGTTCTGAGAGATAAGTGTGTGTGAAAGCCGTCCTTCACCTAGCTTGAAGGGAACACAAAGTTTCTTTTCAGTTGCAAACTCCACTCCATACATATCTATGGGGAGGTTCAAGCTCCAGGCCGGTTTTACAGTGCAAACGGCAGGCACTTCAAACCGGCACTAGGAAACAGACTGAGAACCCAGAGTAAGTGTTTCTCCTGCAACCCGTTCCCTTTGTGCTGGATGAACGAACGTCTCTCCACATGCTCAGTTCTGAGAGATAAGTGTGTGTGAAAGCCGTCCTTCACCTAGCTTGAAGGGAACACCAAGTTTCTTTTCAGTTGCAAACTCCACTCCATACATATCTATGGGGAGGTTCAAGCTCCAGGCCGGTTTTACAGTGCAAACGGCAGGCACTTCAAACCGGCACTAGGAAACAGACTGAGAACCCAGAGTAAGTGTTTCTCCTGCAACCCGTTCCCTTTGTGCTGGATGAACGAACGTCTCTCCACATGCTCAGTTCTGAGAGATAAGTGTGTGTGAAAGCCGTCCTTCACCTAGCTTGAAGGGAACACAAAGTTTCTTTTCAGTTGCAAACTCCACTCCATACATATCTATGGGGAGGTTCAAGCTCCAGGCCGGTTTTACAGTGCAAACGGCAGGCACTTCAAACCGGCCCTAGGAAACAGACTGAGAACCCAGAGTAAGTGTTTCTCCTGCAACCCGTTCCCTTTGTGCTGGATGAACGAACGTCTCTCCACATGCTCAGTTCTGAGAGATAAGTGTTTGTGAAAGCCGTCCTTCACCTAGCTTGAAGGGAACACAAAGTTTCTTTTCAGTTGCAAAGTCCACTCCATACATATCTATGGGGAGGTTCAAGCTCCAGGCCGGTTTTACAGTGCAAACGGCAGGCACTTCAAACCGGCACTAGGAAACAGACTGAGAACCCAGAGTAAGTGTTTCTCCTGCAACCCGTTCCCTTTGTGCTGGATGAACGAACGTCTCTCCACATGCTCAGTTCTGAGAGATAAGTGTGTGTGAAAGCCGTCCTTCACCTAGCTTGAAGGGAACACCAAGTTTCTTTTCAGTTGCAAAGTCCACTCCATACATATCTATGGGGAGGTTCAAGCTCCAGGCCGGTTTTACAGTGCAAACGGCAGGCACTTCAAACCGGCACTAGGAAACAGACTGAGAACCCAGAGTAAGTGTTTCTCCTGCAACCCGTTCCCTTTGTGCTGGATGAACGAACGTCTCTCCACATGCTCAGTTCTGAGAGATAAGTGTGTGTGAAAGCCGTCCTTCACCTAGCTTGAAGGGAACACTAAGTTTCTTTTCAGTTGCAAACTCCACTCCATACATATCTATGGGGAGGTTCAAGCTCCAGGCCGGTTTTACAGTGCAAACGGCAGGCACTTCAAACCGGCACTAGGAAACAGACTGAGAACCCAGAGTAAGTGTTTCTCCTGCAACCCGTTCCCTTTGTGCTGGATGAACGAACGTCTCTCCACATGCTCAGTTCTGAGAGATAAGTGTGTGTGAAAGCCGTCCTTCACCTAGCTTGAAGGGAACACCAAGTTTCTTTTCAGTTGCAAACTCCACTCCATACATATCTATGGGGAGGTTCAAGCTCCAGGCCGGTTTTACAGTGCAAACGGCAGGCACTTCAAACCGGCACTAGGAAACAGACTGAGAACCCAGAGTAAGTGTTTCTCCTGCAACCCGTTCCCTTTGTGCTGGATGAACGAACGTCTCTCCACATGCTCAGTTCTGAGAGATAAGTGTGTGTGAAAGCCGTCCTTCACCTAGCTTGAAGGGAACACAAAGTTTCTTTTCAGTTGCAAACTCCACTCCATACATATCTATGGGGAGGTTCAAGCTCCAGGCCGGTTTTACAGTGCAAACGGCAGGCACTTCAAACCGGCACTAGGAAACAGACTGAGAACCCAGAGTAAGTGTTTCTCCTGCAACCCGTTCCCTTTGTGCTGGATGAACGAACGTCTCTCCACATGCTCAGTTCTGAGAGATAAGTGTGTGTGAAAGCCGTCCTTCACCTAGCTTGAAGGGAACACAAAGTTTCTTTTCAGTTGCAAAGTCCACTCCATACATATCTATGGGGAGGTTCAAGCTCCAGGCCGGTTTTACAGTGCAAACGGCAGGCACTTCAAACCGGCACTAGGAAACAGACTGAGAACCCAGAGTAAGTGTTTCTCCTGCAACCCGTTCCCTTTGTGCTGGATGAACGAACGTCTCTCCACATGCTCAGTTCTGAGAGATAAGTGTGTGTGAAAGCCGTCCTTCACCTAGCTTGAAGGGAACACCAAGTTTCTTTTCAGTTGCAAACTCCACTCCATACATATCTATGGGGAGGTTCAAGCTCCAGGCCGGTTTTACAGTGCAAACGGCAGGCACTTCAAACCGGCACTAGGAAACAGACTGAGAACCCAGAGTAAGTGTTTCTCCTGCAACCCGTTCCCTTTGTGCTGGATGAACGAACGTCTCTCCACATGCTCAGTTCTGAGAGATAAGTGTGTGTGAAAGCCGTCCTTCACCTAGCTTGAAGGGAACACCAAGTTTCTTTTCAGTTGCAAACTCCACTCCATACATATCTATGGGGAGGTTCAAGCTCCAGGCCGGTTTTACAGTGCAAACGGCAGGCACTTCAAACCGGCACTAGGAAACAGACTGAGAACCCAGAGTAAGTGTTTCTCCTGCAACCCGTTCCCTTTGTGCTGGATGAACGAACGTCTCTCCACATGCTCAGTTCTGAGAGATAAGTGTGTGTGAAAGCCGTCCTTCACCTAGCTTGAAGGGAACACCAAGTTTCTTTTCAGTTGCAAACTCCACTCCATACATATCTATGGGGAGGTTCAAGCTCCAGGCCGGTTTTACAGTGCAAACGGCAGGCACTTCAAACCGGCACTAGGAAACAGACTGAGAACCCAGAGTAAGTGTTTCTCCTGCAACCCGTTCCCTTTGTGCTGGATGAACGAACGTCTCTCCACATGCTCAGTTCTGAGAGATAAGTGTGTGTGAAAGCCGTCCTTCACCTAGCTTGAAGGGAACACCAAGTTTCTTTTCAGTTGCAAACTCCACTCCATACATATCTATGGGGAGGTTCAAGCTCCAGGCCGGTTTTACAGTGCAAACGGCAGGCACTTCAAACCGGCACTAGGAAACAGACTGAGAACCCAGAGTAAGTGTTTCTCCTGCAACCCGTTCCCTTTGTGCTGGATGAACGAACGTCTCTCCACATGCTCAGTTCTGAGAGATAAGTGTGTGTGAAAGCCGTCCTTCACCTAGCTTGAAGGGAACACCAAGTTTCTTTTCAGTTGCAAACTCCACTCCATACATATCTATGGGGAGGTTCAAGCTCCAGGCCGGTTTTACAGTGCAAACGGCAGGCACTTCAAACCGGCACTAGGAAACAGACTGAGAACCCAGAGTAAGTGTTTCTCCTGCAACCCGTTCCCTTTGTGCTGGATGAACGAACGTCTCTCCACATGCTCAGTTCTGAGAGATAAGTGTGTGTGAAAGCCGTCCTTCACCTAGCTTGAAGGGAACACCAAGTTTCTTTTCAGTTGCAAAGTTCACTCCATACATATCTATGGGGAGGTTCAAGCTCCAGGCCGGTTTTACAGTGCAAACGGCAGGCACTTCAAACCGGCACTAGGAAACAGACTGAGAACCCAGAGTAAGTGTTTCTCCTGCAACCCGTTCCCTTTGTGCTGGATGAACGAACGTCTCTCCACATGCTCAGTTCTGAGAGATAAGTGTGTGTGAAAGCCGTCCTTCACCTAGCTTGAAGGGAACACCAAGTTTCTTTTCAGTTGCAAACTCCACTCCATACATATCTATGGGGAGGTTCAAGCTCCAGGCCGGTTTTACAGTGCAAACGGCAGGCACTTCAAACCGGCACTAGGAAACAGACTGAGAACCCAGAGTAAGTGTTTCTCCTGCAACCCGTTCCCTTTGTGCTGGATGAACGAACGTCTCTCCACATGCTCAGTTCTGAGAGATAAGTGTTTGTGAAAGCCGTCCTTCACCTAGCTTGAAGGGAACACAAAGTTTCTTTTCAGTTGCAAAGTCCACTCCATACATATCTATGGGGAGGTTCAAGCTCCAGGCCGGTTTTACAGTGCAAACGGCAGGCACTTCAAACCTGCACTAGGAAACAGACTGAGAACCCAGAGTAAGTGTTTCTCCTGCAACCCGTTCCCTTTGTGCTGGATGAACGAACGTCTCTCCACATGCTCAGTTCTGAGAGATAAGTGTGTGTGAAAGCCGTCCTTCACCTAGCTTGAAGGGAACACCAAGTTTCTTTTCAGTTGCAAACTCCACTCCATACATATCTATGGGGAGGTTCAAGCTCCAGGCCGGTTTTACAGTGCAAACGGCAGGCACTTCAAACCGGCACTAGGAAACAGACTGAGAACCCAGAGTAAGTGTTTCTCCTGCAACCCGTTCCCTTTGTGCTGGATGAACGAACGTCTCTCCACATGCTCAGTTCTGAGAGATAAGTGTGTGTGAAAGCCGTCCTTCACCTAGCTTGAAGGGAACACCAAGTTTCTTTTCAGTTGCAAACTCCACTCCATACATATCTATGGGGAGGTTCAAGCTCCAGGCCGGTTTTACAGTGCAAACGGCAGGCACTTCAAACCGGCACTAGGAAACAGACTGAGAACCCAGAGTAAGTGTTTCTCCTGCAACCCGTTCCCTTTGTGCTGGATGAACGAACGTCTCTCCACATGCTCAGTTCTGAGAGATAAGTGTGTGTGAAAGCCGTCCTTCACCTAGCTTGAAGGGAACACCAAGTTTCTTTTCAGTTGCAAACTCCACTCCATACATATCTATGGGGAGGTTCAAGCTCCAGGCCGGTTTTACAGTGCAAACGGCAGGCACTTCAAACCGGCACTAGGAAACAGACTGAGAACCCAGAGTAAGTGTTTCTCCTGCAACCCGTTCCCTTTGTGCTGGATGAACGAACGTCTCTCCACATGCTCAGTTCTGAGAGAGAAGTGTGTGTGAAAGCCGTCCTTCACCTAGCTTGAAGGGAACACCAAGTTTCTTTTCAGTTGCAAACTCCACTCCATACATATCTATGGGGAGGTTCAAGCTCCAGGCCGGTTTTACAGTGCAAACGGCAGGCACTTCAAACCGGCACTAGGAAACAGACTGAGAACCCAGAGTAAGTGTTTCTCCTGCAACCCGTTCCCTTTGTGCTGGATGAACGAACGTCTCTCCACATGCTCAGTTCTGAGAGAGAAGTGTGTGTGAAAGCCGTCCTTCACCTAGCTTGAAGGGAACACCAAGTTTCTTTTCAGTTGCAAACTCCACTCCATACATATCTATGGGGAGGTTCAAGCTCCAGGCCGGTTTTACAGTGCAAACGGCAGGCACTTCAAACCGGCACTAGGAAACAGACTGAGAACCCAGAGTAAGTGTTTCTCCTGCAACCCGTTCCCTTTGTGCTGGATGAACGAACGTCTCTCCACATGCTCAGTTCTGAGAGATAAGTGTGTGTGAAAGCCGTCCTTCACCTAGCTTGAAGGGAACACAAAGTTTCTTTTCAGTTGCAAACTCCACTCCATACATATCTATGGGGAGGTTCAAGCTCCAGGCCGGTTTTACAGTGCAAACGGCAGGCACTTCAAACCGGCACTAGGAAACAGACTGAGAACCCAGAGTAAGTGTTTCTCCTGCAACCCGTTCCCTTTGTGCTGGATGAACGAACGTCTCTCCACATGCTCAGTTCTGAGAGATAAGTGTGTGTGAAAGCCGTCCTTCACCTAGCTTGAAGGGAACACCAAGTTTCTTTTCAGTTGCAAACTCCACTCCATACATATCTATGGGGAGGTTCAAGCTCCAGGCCGGTTTTACAGTGCAAACGGCAGGCACTTCAAACCGGCACTAGGAAACAGACTGAGAACCCAGAGTAAGTGTTTCTCCTGCAACCCGTTCCCTTTGTGCTGGATGAACGAACGTCTCTCCACATGCTCAGTTCTGAGAGATAAGTGTGTGTGAAAGCCGTCCTTCACCTAGCTTGAAGGGAACACCAAGTTTCTTTTCAGTTGCAAAGTTCACTCCATACATATCTATGGGGAGGTTCAAGCTCCAGGCCGGTTTTACAGTGCAAACGGCAGGCACTTCAAACCGGCACTAGGAAACAGACTGAGAACCCAGAGTAAGTGTTTCTCCTGCAACCCGTTCCCTTTGTGCTGGATGAACGAACGTCTCTCCACATGCTCAGTTCTGAGAGATAAGTGTGTGTGAAAGCCGTCCTTCACCTAGCTTGAAGGGAACACCAAGTTTCTTTTCAGTTGCAAACTCCACTCCATACATATCTATGGGGAGGTTCAAGCTCCAGGCCGGTTTTACAGTGCAAACGGCAGGCACTTCAAACCGGCACTAGGAAACAGACTGAGAACCCAGAGTAAGTGTTTCTCCTGCAACCCGTTCCCTTTGTGCTGGATGAACGAACGTCTCTCCACATGCTCAGTTCTGAGAGATAAGTGTTTGTGAAAGCCGTCCTTCACCTAGCTTGAAGGGAACACAAAGTTTCTTTTCAGTTGCAAAGTCCACTCCATACATATCTATGGGGAGGTTCAAGCTCCAGGCCGGTTTTACAGTGCAAACGGCAGGCACTTCAAACCTGCACTAGGAAACAGACTGAGAACCCAGAGTAAGTGTTTCTCCTGCAACCCGTTCCCTTTGTGCTGGATGAACGAACGTCTCTCCACATGCTCAGTTCTGAGAGATAAGTGTGTGTGAAAGCCGTCCTTCACCTAGCTTGAAGGGAACACCAAGTTTCTTTTCAGTTGCAAACTCCACTCCATACATATCTATGGGGAGGTTCAAGCTCCAGGCCGGTTTTACAGTGCAAACGGCAGGCACTTCAAACCGGCACTAGGAAACAGACTGAGAACCCAGAGTAAGTGTTTCTCCTGCAACCCGTTCCCTTTGTGCTGGATGAACGAACGTCTCTCCACATGCTCAGTTCTGAGAGATAAGTGTGTGTGAAAGCCGTCCTTCACCTAGCTTGAAGGGAACACCAAGTTTCTTTTCAGTTGCAAACTCCACTCCATACATATCTATGGGGAGGTTCAAGCTCCAGGCCGGTTTTACAGTGCAAACGGCAGGCACTTCAAACCGGCACTAGGAAACAGACTGAGAACCCAGAGTAAGTGTTTCTCCTGCAACCCGTT
>NW_027328833.1:0-25570 GCF_048564905.1 Vicugna pacos | reverse complement strand
GAACGGCTACATGGTCCACATTCCACTGATAGCAATTAGGGCTCATCTCTCTTCATCAATTTTTGGCCCACATACAACACATCAGTCCAGGGAACTGTCTCGATCAGTTAATTTCCCTCCTTAGCATTAAGGCACCAGAAGAACTGTGGTGAATCTTGGCAAGGTTCTTTGGAAAGGTTGCTTTCCTCTACCCAAGAGGAAAGATTCTTAAACATGCCCCTGTGTATTCCCAGGAAACAAAAGTGCCTTGGACCCACCCCATTCAGATCTTTCTAGGTTCTCCAGGGAACTGTGGTACAAATGAGAGACAAGTGTATCAACTGCCATCTTCACCTCTGGGCTGCCTGCCATCTCCTTTTGTTTTCTACTCAAGAAAAGAGCAGTCCCACCTTGACACTTGTTATCTAAATAGGTGATTGAAGCTGGGGTAGTATGTGTGATGGTCTCGCCACCTGCTAATTTCAGTATTGGGTACTTTCCAAAAGCAAATTTGTATATGGGGATACTAATTTGAAATGATGAATGTAAGCATTTGTCACTATTTTTGCAAAACAATATTTCTGCCTTCCAATAGTCATAATGGCCCTGGGGTTGGGGGAAAGTGTGTTTGTCCCCTTGAGAAGAAGGATGCCATGATATAAGACACTTAGTTCACTGACTCTCAGAAAGAGGAAATAAAGCATTTCCCTCTCAGAAGAAGTGTGGGAAGGGGGGAGGGGAGAGAGAGAGGGAGAGAGGGAGAGGGAGAGGGAGAGAGAAGAAAGTTGGTTAGATGTGTGTGTCCTGGCATCATATTCTGAGAAATCTTGTAAGTGGTGGTACTAGATGGATGGGAAAGCTGGATATAGAGGTGGCATGTGCCAACAACTTTAGGGCCATTATGACTGTTGGAAGATAAAAGCTTTATCGCAGTCTGGGAAGACGCTTCAGTCACAGTGGATATGGAGAGTCAGACCTCTGTCTGCACTCCTGAAGCTTCCTCAGCTCCCACTGGCTTTAGAAGAGATCAAAGATATTTCACCATCATCATGGAAGGGTGCAGAAGGCAGTTGCATGTTTGTGGCTGAGCTCACCAGAGTCACTCTGGGGTGCATAAATCTTGGAGCACATTGATCTACAAAGTGGGCTGTGCACACATATGAGATAGGTAAGATGAGTTATTGAGGTGTAGGAAGGAGACAACAGACATTCTAGGCGCACAAAAATTGCATCTTTTTCAATTTCTAATTTTAGAATGTGATGAGCATGACATACTAATACAGTGTCACCAGTATCTAATTTGTAAGTCAATCATTATACATGTATTGGAAGCATGTGCTCAAAATCTTTTCTTACAGTTTGTGTATTAGATTCTTGTGCTGGGCTGCCATAACAAGTTACCACAAACTGGGTGGTTGAGAACAACAGGAACACATTGTGTCGTAGTTCTGGAGGCTAGAAGTCTGAAGCAAGGTGTTGGCAGGGCCATCCTCCCTCTGAGGCCTTTAGCGGGGGATAACTTCCTTGCCTCTTCCTAGCCTCTGGTGATTGAGGCAATCCTTGGTGTTCCCTGGTTTGTAAATGCATCACTCTGGCTTCCGCCTTCATCTTTGCATGGCATGCTCCTCCATGTGAGCCTGTGTCTCTGTCTGTTCTCTATTTTTTATGAAGACAACAATCATATTGGATTTAAGGTCCACCTTAATCCAGTATGGCTGCTTCTTCAGCAGTCATATCTGGAAAGACACCATTTCCAGAGTCATAGTCTGAGTTTCTGGGTAGACGTGAGTCTTGGGGGCACACTATTCATCCGAGTACAGTGTGTAATGATTAAATGATTAGACACCATTGCTGTAGCAAATGTTACACTGAGCACCTACATTGGAATCGACTTTGAGTTGCAGTCAAATCTCAGGGGTCTCTAAGTCTCACAAGAGAACAGTCCAGTAAGAAAGCATAGGCACATAAGCGGAATCCAAAAACAGCACTTAGACTGAGGGCACCTCTTGTCTCACTAAGTGCCTGCACTAGAGCAGCCAAACTGGAAGAGCATGAAGAATCTTTAAGCATGAAATGTAACTGATCATCTCATGCCTGCCTTTAGTACCCATTGGAGTGGGTACTTGAAAAGCAGGATTAGTTGTGGAGAACAAATAAGTCACTTGTCTTAGCAAAGCAGAGCATACTCTATCAAATTCTGTTAGCAGATAGTCTATGTCAATGGACCTCCCTGTCAATTTATGGTGTCTATATCCCTCTAGTGGTTCCAAACTTCACCCAAAAACTGATGTATCCCATATTAAGCATTTTAAACAAGCTCACAAGTAGTGGAGGGCTGTGCTACTCAATTTAAGAGCAAAGTGCGTATTTTGGACTTGGAGAGACCTGGCTTCAAATCTTTGTTCTGCCATTTAATAAGGACCTTGCATGGCCCTGCAGAAGCTACCTAACCTCGCCGATTCACAGTTAGGTCAGCTGAAAAATGGGGATTATAAACCCTATTGCATAGGCTTGTGGTGAGGATGAAATTATATAATACAAATAAGATAAAAACAAGCCCAGGACGTAATAGGTACTCAATTAACATAAGCTGTAGCCATGAATTACATTGCTTTCTCATTCAGGAATCTGCCCCAGGATCAGGGAGAGAATTCTGTACCACCTTCAGGGCATCCTTGCAACTCTTTTGGCTTTGCTATTGCACAATTTACCCAAAGCTTAATGTCTCATTGCACATGGCCCCTAGGCGTTGGTGGTCTTCATATTTTAAATAATACTTCATCCTTCATTTAAAGCTGAGTGAGGTAGCCTTCTGCTGTCAGCTGATTTCTTTGTGGGAGTACCTCACCATCTTGAAAGTTCTCATCATCACTATCTTGGACATCTTTTTCACTCAAGATGCTCAAAAAGATTCACTCACTCACACACCTAATGCTTTCTGACTGTTTTTTTTTCTTTTTTTTATTTACATTTTTTATTGATTCATAATCATTTTACAGTGTTGTGTCAAATTCCAGTGTTCAGCACAATTTTTCAGTCATTCATGGACATATACACACTCATTGTCACATTTTTTTCTCTGTGATTTATCATAACATTTTGTGTATATTTCCCTGTGCTCTACAGTGTAATCTTGTTTATCTATTCTACAATTTAGAAATCCCAGTCTATCCCTTCCCACCCTCTACCCCCACCCCGGTAACCACAAGTCTGTATTCTCTGTCCATGAGTCTATTTCTGTCCTGTATTTATGCTTTGTTTTTGTTTGTTTTTGTTTTTTAGCTTCCACTTATGAGCGATCTCATATCGTATTTTTCTTTCTCTTTCTGGCTTACTTCACTTAGAATGACATTCTCTAGGATAATCCATGTGGCTGCAAATGGCATTATGTTGTCGGTTTTTATGGCTGAGTAGTATTCCATTGTATAAATATACCACCTCTTTTTATCCAGTCACCTGTTGATGGACATTTAGGTTGTTTCCATGTTTTGGCTATTGTAAATAGTGCTGCTATGAACATTGGGGTGCAGGTGTCATCCTGAAGTAGATTTCCTTCTGGGTACAAGCCCAGGAGTGGGATTCCTGGGTCATATGGTAAGTCTATTCCTAGTCTCTTGAGGAATCTCCACACTGTTTTCCATAGTGGCTGCACCAAACTGCATTCCCACCAGCAGTGTAGGAGGGTTCCCCTTTCTCCACAGCCTCTCCAGCATTTGTCATTTGTGGATTTTTGAATGACGGCCATTCTGACTGGTGTGAGGTGATACCTCATGGTAGTTTTGATTTGCATTTCTCTGATAATTAGTGATATTGAACATTTTTTCATGTGCTTTTTGATCATTTGTATGTCTTCCTTGGAGAGTTGCTTGTTTAGGTCTTCTGCCCATTTTTGGATTGGGTTGTTTATTTTTTCCTTATTGAGTCATATGAGCTGCTTATATATTTTGGAGATCAAGCATTTGTCGGTTTCACTTGCAAAAATTTTCTCCCATTCCGTAGGTTTTCTTCTTGTTTTATTTCTGGTTTCCTTTGCTCTGCAGAAGCTTGTAAGTTTCATTAGGTCCCATTTGTTTATTCTTGCTTTTATTTCTTCTAGGAGAAACTTTTTGAAATGTATGTCAGATAATGTTTTGCCTATGTTTTCCTCTAGGAGGTTTCTTGTATCTTGTCTTATGTTTAAGTCTTTAATCCATTTTGAGTTGATTTTTGTATATGGTGTAAGGGTGTGTTCTAGCTTCATTGTTTTACATGCTGCTGTCCAGTTTTCCCAACACCATTTGCTGAAGAGACTGTCTGTATTCCATTGTATATTCTTGCCTCCTTTGTCGAAGATGAGTTGACCAAAAGAATGTGGGTTCATTTCTGGGCTCTCTATTCTGTTCCATTGGTCTATATGTCTGTTTTGGTACCAATACCATGCTGTCTTGATGACTGTAGCTCTATAGTATTGTCTGAAGTCTGGGAGAGTTATTCCTCCAGCCTCTTTCTTTCTCTTCAGTAATGCTTTGGCAATTCTAGGTCTTTGATGGTTCCATATAAATTTTATTATGATTTGTTCTAGTTCTGTGAAATATGTCCTGGGTAACTGGATAGGGATTGCATTAAATCTGTAGATTGCCTTGGGCAGTGTGACCATTTTAACCATATTGATTCTTCCAATCCAAGAGCATGGAATATCTTTCCATTTTTTAAAGTCTTCTTTTATTTCCTTCATCAATGGTTTATAGTTTTCTGTGTATAATTATTTCACCTCCTTGGTTAGATTTATTCCCAGATATTTTATTACTTTGGGTGCTATTTTAAAGGGGATTGTTTCTTTACTTTCTTTTTCTGTTGATTTATCGTTAGTGTAAAGAAAGGCAACTGATTTTTGAACATTAATTTTGTAAGCTGCTACCTTGCTGAATTCTTCGATCAGCTCTAGTAGCTTTTTTGTGGACCTTTTAGGGTTTTCTATATATAGTAACATGTCATCAGCATATAATGACACTTTTACCTCTTCTTTTCCAATTTTGATCCCTTTTATTTCTTTTTCTTGCCTGATTGCTGTGGCTAGGACTTCCAGGACTATATTGAATAGGAGTGGTGATAGTGGGCATCCTTGTCTTGTCCCAGATTTTAGTGGGAAGCTTTTGAGTTTTTCACCGTTGAGAACTATGCTGGCTGTAGGTTTGTCATATATAGCTTTTATTATGTTGAGATATGTTCCCTCTATACCCACTTTGGTGAGAGTTTTTATCATAAATGGGTGTTGAATTTTATCAAATGCTTTTTCTTCATCGATTGAAATGATCATGTGGTTTTTGTCCTTTCTCTTGTGGATGTGATGTATTACATTGATTGATTTGCGTATGTTGAACCAGCCTTGTGTCCCTGGGATGAACCCCACTTGGTCATGATGTATAATCTTTTTTATGTGTTGTTGGATTCTATTTGCTAAAATTTTGGTGAGGATTTTGGCGTCTATGTTCATCAGTGATATTGGCCTATAATTCTCTTTTTTTGAAGTGTCTTTGCCTGGTTTTGGTATCAGGGTGATGGTGGCTTCATAGAATGAGTGTGGGAGTATTCCCTCCTTTTCAATCTTCTGGAAGAGTATGAGAAGGACTGGTATGAGTTCTTCTTTGTATGTTTGGTAGAATTCCCCAGTGAAGCCATCCGGTCCTGGACTTATTTTTAGGGAGGTCTTTAATTGCTATTTCTATTTCCTTTCTAGTGATCAGATTGTTCAAGTGTTCAGTTTCTTCTTGATTCAGTTTTGGTGGACAGTATGTTTCCAGAAACTTGTCCATCTCCTCTAGGTTATCCAGTTTGGTTCCATATAGTTTTTCATAATATTCTCGTATGATATTCTGTATTTCTATTTTGTTTGTTGTAATTTCTCCATTTTCCTTTCTTATTTTGCCAATTTGTGCTCTCTCTTTTTTCTTCTTTGTGAGTTTGGCCAGAGGTTTGTCGATTTTATTTACTTTTTCAAAAAACCAGCTTTTGGTTTGGTTGATTTTTTCTATGGTCTTGTTAATCTCTATTGTATTTAATTTCTCTCTGATCTTTATTATTTCCTTCATTCTGCTGCTTTTTGGAGATTTTTGTTCTTCTTTTTCTAATTGATTCAGGCGGTGGGTTAACTTGTTTATTTGAGATTGTTCTTCTTTTTTGAGGAAGGCCTGTATCGCTATAAACTTTCCTCTTAGCACTGCCTTTGCTGTGTCCCATAGGTTTTGAGTGTTTGTGCTTTCATTATCATTTGTCTGAAGGTATTTTTTAATTTCAGCTTTGATTTCCTCTTTGATCCATTGTTTTTTCAATAACATATTGTTTAATCTCCATGCTTTTCTTTTTTTCTCCTTTGTTTCTCTGTTGTTGATTTCCAGTTTCATGGCATTGTGGTCAGTAAAGATGCTTGAGATAATTTCTATCTTCTTAAATTTGTTGAGGTTTCTTTTGTGTCCAAGTACACGATTGATCCTGGAAAATATTCTATGTGCACTTGAAAAGAATGTATATTTTATTTTTTGGGGGTGTAAAGCTCTGAAAATATCCACCAAATCTAGTTTTTCTATTGTAGTCTTTAATTTCTCTGTTGCCTTGTTTATTTTCTGTCTGGAAGATCTGTCTAGTGATGTTAATGCAGTGTTAAAATCTCCAACTATGATTGTTTTCCCATCAATATCCCCCTTTATCTCTGTTAGTAATTCTTGTATGTACTTAGGTGCTCCTATATTGGGTGCATATATATTAACGAGTGTAATATATTCATCTTGTATCACTCCTTTAATCATTATAAAATGTCCTTCTTTATCTTTCTTTATGGCCTTTGTTTTAAAGTCTATTTTGTCTGAAATCAGTACTGCAACATCTGCTTTTTTGGCTTTTCCATTTGCTTGGTATATCCTTTTCCATCCTTTCACTCTCAACCTATATGTGTCCTTCTCCCTAAAGTGGGTCTCTTGTATGCAGCATATTGAAGGTTCTTGCTTTACTATCCACTCTGCCACTCTATGTCTTATGACTGGAGCATTTAGTCCATTAACATTTACAGTAATTAATGATAGATGTGTGTTTATTGCCATTTTGAACTTAACTTTGCAATTGAATTGGTATATCCTCTTTGTTCCTTTCTTCTTCCTTTTGTGGTTTGGTAATTTTCCTTTGTATTATCATGGATTTTATTTAATTTTTGTGACTTCCTTGTAAATTTTTGACTTGTGGTTACCCTTTTTTGTAAATCTATTGACCTACACTCGTTTTTATTAAACTGATAATAACATGATCTCAAACCCATCCTGCTGTTAAAAAAATTTAAAAAAAGAAAGAAAAAAAATCTGTATTTCCCTGACTCCCTCTCCCACTCTCAGTGATTTGTATGTCTTCTTTTATAATTTCGTGTTTTCTTTACTTGTAATTCATGAGTTATCACCTTTCCAGTTGTACGTTTCTCATTTCTGTAGCATCCTGCTACTTTTCTATTTAGAATAGCCCTTTCAATATTTCTTTTAGCATGGGTTTAGTGTTGCTAAACTCCTGCAGCTTTTTTTTTGTCTGTGAAACTCTTTATTTCTCCTTCTATCCTAAAGGATAGCCTTGCTGGATAAAGTATCCCAGGCTGCATCTTTTTTTCTTCAGGGCTTTGAATATATCTTGCCACTGCCTTCTGGCCTGTAGTGTTTGTGTAGAGAAATCAGCTGAGAGCCTTATGGGGGTTCCCTTGTAGTTCACTCTTTGCTTTTCTCTTGCTGCCTTTATAATCATTTCTTTATCCTTGACTCTGGCCATCTTGATTATGATATGTCTTGGTGTGGGTCTATTTGGGTTCTTCCTGTTTGGGACCCTCTGAGCTTCCTGTACTTGTGTATCTGATTCCTTCTTTAAGTTTGGGAAGTTTTCAGTCATGATTTCTTCAAAAAACTTTTCAATTCCCTTTGATCCTTCTTCCCCTTCTGGGACCCCTATTATGCTAAGATTGGGACGCTTTATATTATCCCATAGGTCCCTTATGCTATTATCATTATTTTTTATTTGCTTATCTTGTAGTTCTTCTGAATGGGTGCTTTCTGTTGCCCTGTCTTCTAGATCACTAATTCGTTCCTCTGCATTAACTAGTCGGCTTTGCACAGCTGTTAGATCATTCCTCATCTCTGTCAATAAGTTTTCCCATTTTGCTTGGCTCTTCTTTATAGCTTCAATTTCATTTTTGACATATTTTATTTCTCTAAGCATTATCTCTTTTAATTCCTTCAGCAATTTGATCACTCCTTTTTTGAAATCTTGATCTAGTAGGCTATCGATGTCTATTTCATTGAGCTTTCTTTCAGTGGATTCCTCTTGTTCTTTTAATTGGGAAAGGTTTCTCTGCTTCTTCATCTTGCTCATACCTCTCTGGCACTGTGGTTTATGGAGTATCAGTTGTCTATTTTGGATCTTAAGGATTTTATCTAATGCCTATTTAGGAATAGAACTTAGGAAAAAAAAAGAAAAAAGAAAAAAGTAAAAAAAGAGAAAAAAATAAGAGAGAGAGAGAAAGATTTTTAAAAGAATGGAGAAAGAGGGTTTGAAAACAATGTATAATGAATAATAGAAGAGCGGGTTGAAGCAGAGTATTAATCGGGTGGAGACGTCCTTTTAAAACCTTTAAAAAAAAAAGGGGGGTGGGGAGATGAATATATGTGTTTGAAGCCTGTGTCTAATCAATAACAGGACATCAAAACCCAAGAGAAATAGAAATGAATTAAGAAGTAAAAATTAAGAGAGTAATTGAAAATAGAACAGGTAAAAACAGATTAAAAAAACAAAACAAATCACACACACACAAAAAAAAACAAAAACCAAAAAAAAAAAAAAAAGGAATTGTCGGTGTTCTCCTGGAGTGTGTGTGCTTTTAATGTGATGTCCTTCTGTCTTCGTCCTGTTTTGGAAGCTCAGCTTGTTTTCATAGGCCCTCCATTGGCGCCCTCTTCTGTGCTGCTCCCAGCACCTGTCGGCAAGCAGATCGCGCCTTCTCCTAACACGGAGTCAGATGCAGCTCTCCTCTGCTGCGGGCGGGCGGGTCACTGCCCCTCCGGATGCCGCAGTCAGATGTTGCAGACTGGCCAGGCAGGAGGGCGGGTCGTGCCCCCCCCAGCACCTCGGTCAGGGGTTGTGTTCCTGCCCTACAGGCGGGGGGGGGGCGCTCTCCTCCTGCCTGCGCCGCCAGTAGCTCCACTGCTCTGTGCGGCTGCGTGCTCTGCGCCGGCGCTCCGCCCTGGCCGGCGCTCCGCCCTGGTCGCGCTCCGCCCTGGTCTCGCTCCGCCCTTGTAGCGCTCCGCCCCGTTCGGCGCTCCGCCCTGGTCGCGCTCCACCCTGGCCAGCGCTCAGCCCTGGTGGCGCTCCGCAGGTGGGCTCGGGGAAGACCGAGGGGCAGCCTCGTCCCTGCTCCGAGCCAAGACCCAGCTGCTTGTTTGTCTTTGTGGAGCAAGTTCTCTGGGGACCAGAATGGAAGGATCCTATCTGCCCCGGGCTGTAGGCCCGTCTCAGGCTGGCCCTTGAGTCTGCTAAGCCCTTCGGTGCGGACGCAGGTTTCGCCTCTGCCCCCGCCTGGGTGCTAAGCACCGGAGAATATGGCGGCTCTGCCTGGGCCCCGCCCCTCTTCCCCTGAAAAGTTTCCACGGGTTTTCAGAGATGGGGGTATGCACCCTTCTCCCGAGAGCACATCAACCTTGCTGTTTTATGGAGGGCCCAGGTTGTTCTGTCCTGTACACCCACAGCCTCGGCGCCCAGCCCCTTGCAGTCCCCTGGAGCTGCCTCCTTGCAGCCGCCCCCGTCCTCCGCCCGGCTTGTGCAGCCTGGCCCTGCCCGCCGCTGCCGGCCTGTGTCTCAGGCTGGGTGTCGGGGGGACGCTCTGTGCCCGTTTAACTTAGTTCTGTCAGACAAGGGCTGCTCTGTACAGATCCGAGCCTTGGAGGCTCCCCCTCCATCCCGCTGGCCTCTCAATTGGAGAGGGGAGACCCAGGGAGCAAGCGCCAGTCCTCCTTTGCCGCTCCCTCCCCGCGGGACCCGTCCCTCGCTGCTTTGCCTTTTGTTCTTTCTTTTTTCCTTTTCTCCTACCAGATTTTTGGCGTCTTTATCTTTTGAAGAGGGCGATGTTCTGTCGGAGTTCCGCAGGTGCTCTGGTTGGCTAAGTGGGTCTGTAGATGTGGGTCTTGGTGTATTTGTGGGAGAGGGAGACTTACAAGCGTCCTTCTACTCCGCCATCTTGCCCGGAAGTCACTTTCTGACTGTTTAATATGCGTGAGATATCATTCTAAGCACCCAGGATATATCTGTGAACCCCTGAAGCAAACAGACAAACAAAATCCTGATCCCATGGAGCTTGCATTCCAGTAAAGTAATGCTGAGAGGATGAACTGTGGACTGAGCCTCTGGCCTTAGACTCTGCTGTGATTTCCAGAGAAATCAGACAAGACAGTCCAGCTTTTTTCCCCACCCTGGTGAGGTGACCACCTTCACAGCATACTTTCTTATCTATTATTACATTTAACAATGATAAGAATCAAAGCGTCTGCTTAGCTGCTCTTGCACTTTACAAAGCATTTGCACACATTGCACCTCATTTACTGGACCCCATCTTGTTGAGTAGGTATTATCTTTGTCACATCCACTTTATACTTGTTGCAGTTAATGGTGCTGAGGCTCAAAGAGGTGAAAGGCTTTGTCCACTGTCACATAGCCCTGTGAATGTGAGGAAGTCAAACCTTCGGATTCCAAATCCCGTTCTTTTTCCATGGCTATATGTGGTACTAGCAGCCTCAACCCATGAGGATTGAGATAGTGGGTCATTATAAGCCGGGGTGTGCAGGGCAAGATGTGTGTGCATGTGTGTGTGTGTGTGCGGTGTGTGTGTGTGTGTGTGGTGTGTGTGTGTGTGTGTGTGTGTGTGTGTGTGTTCGCAGAAGGAGAGTGTATTTCAATGAAAGGCAATTTGCCTCGGTGCAATTAGTGCTGTGTCTGCAGCCCTGTGGGCTTCCACTCACAACCAAGCAATTAGTACCATACCTGATGGCCACCAGTCTGAGGATGAATGGCCTGCGTCCTCCCTTCCCAAACACCACAATGTCTGACCCACCCGAGGCTTTACTTCCTCTGGGCAGAGATCTCACTGGCACCAAGGTACACACTCTTGATCACATGGGATGGAAAATATGGCCATTTCCTATCCAGATCCTTATTAAAAGATGATCACCCTCTACAGTCTTCCAGAGCTGGGGTGGGATTGGCGGTATATATGGAGAAGGAGCTCACACAGCCAGTCCAAATTTAACTTCTCTGCCTTTGGAGAGGCACACGACAGCCCCTGAGTTTGCTACCACCATTGGTGTACAGAAGCCCAGAACATGACTTTAGGCTGGTGACTCCTCCTTCCAATAAAGCAATACACAGTGGGCTGCAGTGGAAGGGGAAAGCTGCTTGGCATGTTAAACATGATACACTCCACTAGTTCCCCCACGGATTTCCCATCTCTTCTTTGGTGCCAATCCCACTCATGGAACTGTGTTCAGCCTACATGTGGAAACAGGGATGCTGATGTAGACTGACTCTAAGGAAAACCCTAGTGTAGAGGTCTATCTGGGTCCCCGCTCTACATACAGCTTCTTCCACTCTCCTGGCATGACCATTTCTCACCATTTTCTGAAAACTGATCATTCAGATGCTTTTTGTTTGTTTGTTTGTTTGTTTTCAAAATTTACTTCCTGTCCCATAATCTCATCATTGATCCACACACTTCTTGCCAGAATTGGAGAGGCACACGGGTCCAGATGAGAGGCCTGCCTTGGAATACTGGGTGTCATGGTTTTCCTGGTCCTTGAGCCCGAGGGTCTGCTTGCACAGCCTCAGCCTCAACCCCAGCCACAGGGTTTCTTTACCTTGCCTTGTGGGAGTCTACCAATAGCAGGCAGAGGGCTTAGGGGGCATCAGCCCCATGGTGAGGGGAAGGAAGAGCCATTTCTCCTCTGCAGGCAGTGTGAGCTAGATGACCAGGGCCCTGTATTGAGGCCCTCTGCTGTTGGTGTTCCTCAGGAGTTTTGACTCTATGCATTTGTTTGTTCTAGGTCCTAAGCATCCTATCAAAGATCTGCATGCTGTGGACTGAGATTTTCTTGGGAATCAGCCTGAATTTACAGAGCTGGAAGGGGGAAAGGGATGCTGGGCCACCCCCTTGGGAATTCTGAGGAAATCTTCACTGTGTTGGCAACCCTTGGTCACAGGCTAGGATTCCTCTGCCTTCCCTCCTCACTCCTCTTTCTTTCCAGATTCCGTCGATGTCTTGCGTGATGATCTCCCATGCCCTGCCTGACAAGTACGTTGTTTGTACTCCTTCACCACCGCCTGTACACATGCACTCTGTCTTCTTTATGTGGTGGGACTCTTGACACCAGTGTTTGGAGAGAAGAGCTGATATATCTGCTTTCCTTTCTCAGCTACGTCCCTAGAGGGTCATGCCAGAGGGGAGGGAGGCCTAACAGCAGGGAGAGGAAGGAAGCAAGGAACAGTGACCAGGAGGATTTGAGAAACAGGGTGCCATGTCTCTGGCCTTTGAAGCTGTCCAGGCTGGGTGCCAGGAACTGGGCTCTTCTGTGCCCCAGGGCTCCAGAGAGGCTGTACGTGCTACCTCCTCACAGTAACTTCTGCTCAGGACCTGGAACCATGTTGCCCACCCTCAACATTCCTGCCTTATCATTCTGTGCATGATGATGTTGATAATGACGATGATGATGACGATGATGACGATGATGATGATGATGATGATGATGATGATGTGTGTGTGTGTGTGTGTAAGAGAGAGAGAGGGATAGAAATGTGTGTGTGCATGAATGTGTTTGTATGTGTGAGAGAATTTATGCTGTGTGTGTGCTTGCATGTGTTTGAGACAGAGACACAGAGACAAAGACCAAGAGAGACAGAGAGAGAAAGTGTCAGATGATTAGCTTCACATCTGTGTATTATAGGCCTGCAGAGACAGAAGAACCAGAGGATTAGAAATGCATCTTCGACCTTCTTTCTTTGTCAAAATTTGTTCGACATAACTTGCTTCTACTTCTCCCATGTGTGTGTTTGTGTGTTTCTCTTAGTGAATATGCCTTTGTTGGTTTTTTTTGGGGGGTAATTAGGTTTTATTTATTTGTTTATGGACCTATCGATCTATCGATTGATCGATCTATCTATCTATCTATCTATCTATCTATCTATCTATCTATCTATCTGTCTATCTATCATTTATTTCTTATTTATTGATGGAGGTACTAGGGATTGAACCCAGATCCTTGTGAATGCTAAGCAGGTGCTTTACCACAAAGCAATAGCCTCCCCCAAGTATGCCTTTTTTTTCTGTGCTGTGTTAGTTGCTAGGAATCTGTGCATGTGTACATTTCCAGGTGTCGTACCCACCCCACCTCAGAGATTTTTCTCTCTCCTTGTGTGGATACATTTACATTTCTGTAGTTGTGTGTGACACCTGTGACTTTAAGTTGCCTATGCATTTTTAGATATACTTGTGTGTACAGAAGTCTGTGTGGTGTATTTCTGGGGTGTACGTATGGTGCGTGGGCCAAGTATACCAGTGTGTACACCTGGGTGTGTGTTTGGCTGCCTGGGAATGTGAGCCCATAAGCACACACTCAGAAGTGAAGATTGGGGTGATGTCCCATCTAGGAGCGTCTGGGCATGTGTGAGGCAGCTGGCTGTGGGTGTGAGGGTATGTGTGTGCACTTTCTAGGGAGAGGTTGGTGTCTTTCTCTTTGACTTGGAAGGCAAAGTGGATTGTCACCTGCTGGGGGGGAAGAGAGGTTAAGTTTATCACTTCTGGGGCTCAGGACATGCCTGTCAGAACTCAGTCAATGAGCAGAGGATGAGAGCTGGGCCTGTTGAAACAGGAAGACATAGCAGAGAGGTCAGGAGGGCCAGAGGTGCCTATAAAAGTGGGAGTGGTCAGACAAGCTTCCAGTACTGGGAGCACAGAGCAACCATGTCAGGAGCAAACTTGAGGGTTCTAGAAAAGCCCGTGGTATCCTGGCCTCTGTGAGCTACCTTGGGACAGGGGTGAGAGGGGCATCCCAGATGGAAGATCCAACGTGGGCAGTGGATAACAGGAAGATGTGCTGTAGCCAAGGTGCAGAGGAGCATGGGGGGAGGGTGGGCCCTAACAGAGAGCAGAAAAGGAAGCCATTTTGAAGGGAAAGGAGACCCCCTGACAGGCTGGGCTGTGGTTTCACCTTCCACTGACCTCAACATGAGGGTGAAACTTTCGTGGACTACCCCAAGCCAAGCCCCGGGGTCTGTGGGACTGTGATGCTCACCAGCCTAAGATGATACGTGCACTGACTTTGGTGAACATCCTTGGGCCAAAGAGCAGTTCTAGCCTGATGTTTGTAGGGTCTTATTTTGATTGCTGTTTGGTCTTTCCTTTTGCCCCATGGTACAGTTCCTTGAGGAAAATAATAATTTTGTCCCACATGACCTGAGGAATGAGGTGATTCCTTCACAACAAGGGCAGGGAGACCAGAGTTCAGGAATAGCTAGCTCCCCTGAACTGCCCCGGGTGCATATAGTGAGGAACAGCTGTGATAAGTGTTCTCTCCCCGACTAGGCAGTTCCTCTTCAGCAATGCTTTAGTACCTGTATGCATGAGAATACAAGTGTGTGTGTGTGTGTGTGTGTGTGTGTGTGTGTGTGTGTGTGTGCGCGCGCGCGCGCGCGCGCGCGTGCTCTGTAAACTGCCTGGATCAGGTCAGAGTGTTAGAGCTTTCAGCTGCCTGGTGCATTGTGTTGGAGACTGGGGACTTGTTTGCAGATAACTCTGATAGGAGGGAAGGAGGTGAAGGGACTGGTATCCTGAGAGGGGCAGTGTGTGTTTGGCAGAGCTGCTTCAGAGTCCACGTTCCAGTGCAGGGTTGGAGATCAGGTCATGCCACGTACCTCTGCACAGAATGCAACTCGGCTCTGGCATCTGGGCCCTGGCAACTCTGTGAACAGCTTGGGGACAATGTCGACATCATGAGGACCATCATCTTACTTGGAGGCTACACTGAAGCTCTCTCAGGGGACTTCAAGATTGCTTGTTGGAGACTGAAGTGAACAGATAGGTCTTGATACCATTCTGTGTCACCGTCTGGGGACTCCCAGACAATAAAACTGTGGGAATCTTTGCCAAGGGGGCTGATGAGATCAACAGTGATAACAGAGGGGGCTCTGAGTCACAGTACTTGTTTGTATCAATATACAGAAAACCGGTGTAAATGTTTATATATACCTGTGTGTTTAGCATTAGTAACGTATACCTGTATATACTTGTTATTATAATTTTTTTATCATACTCATTGTTACTATCGTCATTATCATCTTCCTGACTCTGCGCTGAAATTATACTCACAAAGGCTAGCATTTGTAACCTTTGGATGTTGGGACTAAGGCTAAATATTTCCCTGAACTCTTTATACTTTCAGGGCTTGCAGAAATGTGTGCAAGGAGTATGAAACTCACGTACAATCATAAAATACAAAAAGCTCCATAGTAAGTTCAATCCTTCCTTAACCCTCAAGGCCCAACAGAAGACTTGACCACTAAGATACCTTCTTTTTGAACTCCTGTACTGCTTCTTGGGCACCCAATCCTCCTGACACTTCCATGAGCAGTCGAGTCATTTGGCATTTTTCTCTCCTTTTTTACTTGTAATTTCTTGTTATTTAATCTCTGTCATGTTAAGAACCGTATTTTCTAATAGTCTCCTTGAACTAGAACCCGCTGATTGAATGACTCTGATGGGCCAGGCATTGTGCCAGAGCAGAAAAGATGAAACTGCAGTCCGACGACACTGGCTGCTTCACAAAAGTGTGTTACTGATCTGTGGTGAGTACACAATTTCAGCATACGTGTTTAGAAGGTTCTATAGCATATGGCGAGAGCCTCTGTGATATTTAATACGATCGGGGCTTGTATTTTGTGTGTCTTTGCCATTTTTTTTCTTTCTGTCAGTCCATTTTCCTTGGGTTATACAAATGTATTGATCCGTGAGTGACTGACTTGGGGGAAAAACAAACACCCGTCCTTCACAACAGCGTTTGAGAGCAGCAGTCTAGGGACTTTGTGAAGATCAGCTGATTTATTTTCCACCGCATGTCTATAAAGCAGGAGGCGTTATGCCTGTTTTTGGAGATGTACGCGGGGGTTGACACAAGTTAGATAACTTTGACTAAGTTCCCAAGCTATCGCGTAGACACCTTGGGTTTGGGACCAGCATGTTCCCACTCAACTTGCATGGTTTACCTCCACTGCTGCTCCGTTGCTGCCCAGCACTTGTTTATCTTATCAGGACTTCAGAAGCACTGATTACACAATCCTGGTGGCTGCTCTCCACCTCATAGCATCTTATGGGCCAGTGATGCCTCAGGACCAGCTCAATGACAGCATTTATTAGAGTCGCTGCAGCAGGACAGGGAGAAGCTTGGAGGAGCTAGCCTCTGGAAAGAGAGACATAGTTTCAAGCATGTAAACTGAAGCACTGTTTGGAGGAAAAACAGAGTAAAACGATACTAAATGTCCATTTGCAGAGGCATGGGCACCTAAAGGCCTTGATTGCTGTTTCTGGGCCAGGGCTATTGCACTGGGTAGGAAGTGGCTGTGTGCCTTGGAGGACCTCGTCTATGAAATACGCCACCTTTCAAATCTGTGTCCCTCCCGGCCCCAGTGCCCTGGCTTCTTCCTCTGTTCCTTTCTCCTCAAGGAGTCTGAACTCATTCTCACTGGCTCAGATCAGCCGTATGATTATTCTTTTCCTGGGATAGGCCTGGACCCTGTGACCTGAGACCCAGTCCTGTGAAAGCATTCTCTAGCCTCGGGCTTACCCTGCAGATGGGGCTTCTCCTCACTGTGGAGCTCATTCCTTGGGGTCAGGTCAGATAGGATCTTTTACCAGACAGGTTTTGCAGGGCCTGCAAAGACGGCAGAGTGAAGATGACTGGAGGAAGCCCCATGGAGAACAAACAGACTGTGTGTGTGTGTGTGTGTGGGTGTGGGTGTGATGTGTGTGTACGCCTGTCCAAGGGTCTAAAGAATTGTGTCCCAAAGGGCACAATGCCTTTTTAGTCTGATCAGAGTTGTTAATGTCTCTAGGGAGTTACTGTCCTGGCTTGGTCAGGCAACAGGCCTTCAAGTTACTAAGATTGCTCCAAAAGTCAAGAACACAGTTCTGTGGTTCTGGGATGTCTGTTCCACTTTGAGCTGGGCCAGACTTCAGAGAATGGGTCTGTTTTAAGCAAGTCAAGTTCACAGGGGCTCTGCCACACAGCCTCACAACTCCATCACTGAAGTAGCAGCATCAGTCAGCAAACTGAGGCAGGTGCTCGGACACACAGACTGTGGCTTTCGTATGGTCATTCGAAGCAGCTGTGGTTCAGCAGGGACGCTTGTTTCCAGGACGAGGGGCAGCAAGAGTAACTCCACACTGTGACTTGCCGGTAGGACTGAGCCTATGGTTATAAGGCTGTCCTGAGAGCCAGACTGTTTGGGCTCAAAACTTTACTCCTCCAACTGTTTGCTAAGTGTCCTTGGCCAGTCCATCTGACCACCTTGCATAGCACACCTCTAACTTGTAAAATGAGGATCATAATATAACCTTACATAGTTGAGTTGTTTGGGATATTAAACGTTACTAAGGTGCTCTGAATTGTCCTTGGCACCTAATAGACGTTCTTAACACACATGGAGACTCAACAAATAGGCAGGTGCCTGACCTCAGCTAGAGGAGTTCAGGTGGGCCAGAAAGCTTAGCTGACCTCTACCCCATCCAGTAACAACATGAATTATGATTCCTTGTGCATATTCCAGCCCTCCACTTTATGCAAGCTCCACGTGCCCTCCTGCCTGCTCAGAGTTACTGCTCTGACAATTCTCTCTGCCTTCCCTGGGCTGTTGCTGTCGCTCCTCTCCACTGTGTACTTCCCTTCAGCACAATGCTATCTCTTCCATGCTTTACATTCTCTTTGCCCTGTCCTGTGTGAGCTTGCCACTTCTGAAGTAAATCTTCCTCTGACTCTCTCTTCCTTCACCAGATGTTGCCCGATTTCTTTGCTCCCCTCTGCAGCAAAACTCCTTTGAAGACCTGTCTATACTCACTGACTCCCCACGGTCCATTCTCTGATGCTTGTCCAAAGCAGGCTTTATTACACAACCCTGCAATGAAGCTGCTCTCCTCAAGATCACCAAGGACGTCTGCATCACTAAATCCAATGGCCAGTTTTCACTCCTCCCCTTCTTTCACCTGGCGTCAGCCACTCTGAGCATAGTTGACCACTGGCTCTCCGATGGCTCCCAGGACACTATACTCTCAGCCTATAGCACTGCTGGCAACTTCTCTGTCTCCTCAACTGGTGTCTCCTCTTCTCCCTGATCCCCTTAAGCCACAGGTCTCTGTCAGTGATCTTCTTCTCCTCTCGATGTATGCTCGCTCCTTAGCCAATCTCAAACAGTCCCACGGCTTTCAAATGCCATTTATACATCTTAGGCGCAACCTTGCAGACACATTCGTGACTTCTGTGCAACCCAATTCTATACGACTGCCTACTCAACTCATGTGAGTCAAATAGACATCTTAATTTAACATGTCCAGAACTGAAATCTTGATACCCTCATTCAGCTATAAAATCTGTTCCAACTAAGGCATTCCCCATAGCATTGGCAGCCATTCCTTTCTACTAGCTGCTTGGGTAGTAAACCCTGGAGTCAACCTTGACTCCTCTCTGACAAGCCACATCTAAACCATCAGTTCTGTTAGGTAAGCCTCCAAATGTATCCAGCAAGTGAGCAGTTCTCATCATACCTACTGTTACCAGGATGATCCAAACCACCACCATCTCTAGCCTGACTTATAGCAATAGCTTCCTGCCTGGTCTCCCTACTCCCGCCCTTGCCCATTTTCACTCTACTCTCAACACTGTAAGCAGTCCAAGTGATCCAATTCAGATTGTGCTGCTCCTCTGCTCAAACCCTACTGCCTCCCTCCTCCTGCCCCGCCCTCCCTACATTTCACTGCATATAAGAGCCAAGTTCCTTAAAACGGCCTCCTAGGCCCTATAGAACGTGGGATCCTGTCCATCTCTCTGAACTTATCTCCAACTCTTGTCCTTTTCGCTCACTCCACGCCAGCCACACTGGCCTCTCCATCCTTCCTCAGATGTGCTAGACATTCCCAGGCCTTTGAGCCTTGGCACTGACTGGTCTTTCTGCCTCAATATAGCATCGTTTGTATATCAGCAAGGTGAACCCCCTCACCTTCTTCATTTCTTTGTTCAGTTGTCACCTCACCAATGAGGACAGCCTTACCCACCCACTAGTACTGAATTTGATATTCCCTTTCTTTCCTGGCATTTCCCACCCACCATGCCCGGTCCTGTGGGAGTTTACCCCTGCACCCTCCCCCACCAACCAGAGTACTTATCACCTTCTAAGGAACTGTGTAAGTTGTTATTTGCAAGGTTTACCTTATATTTTCTGTTTCTGTGCAACAGAGGTTGTGATTCGTTCGCATGTCTTTCCCAGGCGACTGGCACCATGACAGGCACAAATGGGCCTTTGTAATTATGTGTTGAGTGGGTGAATGGATGAATTGTTAGATAATCACAGCCTCCAACATAACGTAGGCCCAGCTATTTTTGAGACTTCACAGGCCTAGAATGAATCAAGGGCTTCCTTGGGCAGAGTTATAGGAGAGAATCTCAGGTACTTCTCATGTGTTGCACATTTTGAGATAACATTTGCAAGGGTGTCATTTGTCCCAGGAACTGAGGCAGAAGTTGACCAGTCAACACCTGGGCCTGATTTCCACCAGCTATTTATGGGCTCTACCTTCCCCTCCAGATCACCCTGTGTGAGCTGTGTGCCTGTTGGCTGATGAGCAGTACAAGCCTAGAGTCCACTCTTCCTCCCAAAACCTGTTGTCAAAACCCTGGATCCCTCCAGAGATATTCTCCCATATAGATTTGGCTGAGCTGAGACTTTCCTCTGCGCAAATGCCCTCACACAGATGTTCAAAGAAATTCCATGAGCTCTTTGATGTTTAACTGTTTCATGGCCCGCAAGCCCTCAAATAGCCTGTATCCACGTCTCAGTACATCTTCATATCAGTCACCTTTCTCCACCACCATTACTACTTCAAAATCATCTTTCAGAAGGCTGGAATTCTATGCTTCTGCCAAAGGAAGGAGACAGTGGGGTCCTGACTGCTTCCCATCTCACAGGGGTGAATGTGAGCTCAAACAGAATCCATGCCTGTGTTTCACTGTGTCCATGCTCTGCCCTGTACCAGACTGCTGAGGCCACAGCCACCACACTGGGCCCAAGGAAGACACCCTTCCACCTGTCTGTTTGCATGAGCAGATGCCCACTGCCTGCTGCCCCTGTCTTGCCCCAGGCATCCTACTCTGCTCAAGGTAAGAAGTTCTACTGGTCCATTGTGCCTTCTGGATTGGAAACAGCATCAATGAGCAATGTTGCAGGTCCAGAAAGGTTGCTGTTGGGTTTCTCCACTGTGTAACAGCCAGGACCTAGGATCTGAGGGTTGATGGAAGCTTTAGGGTGCTGAAGGTTATGAGCAGCATGTTGTGATGGGGAAGACATGTGTTTTGTAAGGAAATACTGATTGTACACATAGCAACACCTCAAGGATTCCTGGCAATTGGGGTCGCAACAAATCAGGATAAAGGGACGCCCACAGCTAAGGCTCAAATGGCTTACTGACTCTATCTTCCCACACCTCCTCACCCCACCCCAGCACGTTCCTTCTCACTTTCACCCTGGATCGTGGGGACATTTGAAGACAGATAACTTCTCCAAGGCTGTGTAGAGCCCCAGGTTTCCACGTGATGCAGTCAGTCTGTGGTTTTCTTATAAAGGTGTGGGCTTCAGACTTGGCCCGCCCTGGGTCATCTCCAGGGCCACCACTGACCAACCAGGTGTCCTTAGCAACTCACTTTCGATATCTGACCCCGAGTGTCCTCCTCTGTAAACTTGTCCTGGTGGTGCCTACCTTGCCAGACTGTTGCAAAAGTTAGAGACACTGTATGAAAAGAGCTACCAAATTTCCTAGCACAATTTAGGCACTCAGGAATCTGCAGTGCCCCTCTTGCTATGCATTGAGGATTTGGGGCTCTCTAGCCCTGAGCTCCCTAAACACCTGGAGTTTTCTAGAACCCAGAAACTCAAATCTACTTCAGAGGCATCTTGGCAACTAAAAGTGCAGCTTTTCCACTCACTGTGTGGAACTCTGCTGGGTGGGGCCCGTTTAGGTTGCTGCTTTACACAGCAAGGGGATCCCAGCTTGTATCCTATCTGGATACTGCAGGAAGCTCAGAGGATTTATGTCAATGAAACTATAACTAGTCTCTATTTTTCACCACTTTGCAGAAGCCCTCTTCCTTGCCTCTCCCTCAGCCCTGTCATTCATTTCACAGCCACCAGAAATCCCACCCTTGTTCTGTGTGCACCTAAGGGAATGAAGATTGACTCTTTGCAGTATCAATGTTGTGTGTGAGGGAGCGACGTGGGGTGGGAGACAGATTACACTTCCAGGCCAAGGGGGATTTCAGCCTGGGCTGGCCTAGGAAAGGTCACCCAATCCTTGGCGTACCCCTGGGAGCCTCCAGCCTGGGGACTTCCGGATTCCAGCAGTTTTCACTTTTACAGTGCAGCTTGTGGTATACCACCACTCTTTCTCCCTTATCCTGGATACTGCCGCTTCTCTCACTGGATTAAGCTTCTTGGCCCACACTTGCAAATAGCCATTTTAGACAACTGGGTGATTATTCCCACCAGAGCCAAAGAAAACACGGATTCAGGTTTTGGAAGGACATTATTTCTTCCCCTGAGCTAGCTGGCACTTCCTGCCAAACGGAGGGTGGGAGGCGGGTGGTGGCAATCTTACCGACCTGGCAGAGATAATGTGTGGCAAACTCCCAGCACAGAGGAGATACTCAATAAATCTTTGCTCTGCAGGTTCTCCCACTTACTAGTTGACTAACTTGGAGCTGGCTGACTTCTAGGAGCCCCTTCCTGTAAAAGGGGGAGAGTTTAAAGTCAGCCTTGTCCCCAGTAGGATTGAGGTTGCAGTCGGGCTTACTGAGACCTGTCCCAGTGACTTCACATGTTTCTTTTGAAGGCAGAGACATTGTGAGTGCCTTGGCAGGCAGAGAGGGACAGCAGGGTGGCCTATAGGGAAACACCCTGGATTTTCTGGGAATGGACGTGGGGTCTTGTCTAGGACCTCTCACTTGCCACCCCTGTGGCTCTAGAAAGGAAAATCACTCAGTAACCACACCTTGTCTACCTCTGGAGCAGGTGTGGACAAATAGCTTCCCTCCAGGGCCAGAAACATGCTCTTCGATCTTCTGCAGCCCCCATTTCTGTCATGCAGCCTGAATCCTAGAAGGCTCCCACTAGTTTCTTGCTTGCTGAATGAATCTGGAGCTGCTGAGGGGGGTCATACTCCCTACTTTTGTTTGAAGCCTCCTTTACCTGCAGGCGGCTGGTCCCATCTGCTAGTCTTCTCTGGCCCCAGTGACTTTACCTTGCACACAGTTGGAGGCAGGTTAAGACCAACTGGAGGCAAACAAAGAAGGATGCCCTGCCCACTCTTCTGCGTGTGATAGCTGCTCCCTCTGCGCCCCAGGAGGCTAGGTGAGGCACCCTTCCTGGGTGCTCCCTATTAGGGAACTTAGTTCTTACAGGGTTTAGCTCTAGGGCTAAGTGTGGTAGGCCTTGGGGGTGGCTGGAAGTGTGTTCTTAGGTGTGCCCTTTGCCTGTAGCCGATTTGAATATGAAGGATGACTCCCTCATCTCCAGATGTGTGGCAGCGTGAGGCAGAGGATTCAGAAGCCCCTATTGATAGAATGGATGGGAAGAGCATTGAGCTCCTTGGTACAATGAGGAAAGAAAGTGTGAAATCTCCTGGAGGTGGGAAGGAACGTGATACTAGGAGACTGAGTACACCATGGGCCACCATGCCAGGGAGCCCTCTGGGCTTACTACACTGGCTGAAGGAGAGAGACAAAGTGCTAATCCTGCCCTATCCTCCTGGATACACACACCTTTCACACCATTTGTGCACCCTAACAAGACGTAGTTCCTGACACAGGTGCTAGGTTGTCTTTTAGAGATACCACATGTCAACTCGCCTCTCCAGTACATCCAGGAGGCTCTGCTTTTTTGGAGCCTGTTTTCTTCTCATTATTCCAGGATTATCATTCATATTAACCATTTTTGTTCTCATTAAAGTCAACGGTAACTCCCACCCTTTGAGACTCTAACCCTTGCTTCCCTCTCCCCACCCTGTCAATCCTTTTTCTCCACTTTTCCCCTTGACATAACCCTAATAGTTCATTGAAGAATGTGTTTCTTCCCTAATGTCCATGCTGCTTTTAGTGTTTCCATACTTACCCCCTTCCCCATCTCCAGTGTCACTTTCAGACCTCAGGTTGTCACTCACTAAGAATTTTCTGACAGTCCCACCTTTTTAGTTTCTGTAGTACTCTACAATGTCCCTTTCCTGCAACCAGTCACCCCTCTCTCCTCTGCCCTCCCCTCATGCTGATTTAAGTGATTTCTTTTTCCACAGCACCCTATGATGCTCCCTTCCCTTTGCCAATGCCCCCTCCTCAAAGTTGGGTTAAGTGTCCAAAAAGTACCTAATATACAATGTTGTCAATGTATGCTCTTATGTCCTTTTCAAATCCCCCCCAGCTTACTTAAGCATTACTTGGATTTCCATAGCACCCTATGATGTCCTCTTTACTGTCACATAAGCTTCCCTACATTTTCATGGCACCCCATGGTCACTCTCTATTACAGCATTTACCACAGTGCCAATTTACATATTTGTCTCTCAATGATAATTATGTATATCACCATTGTTAAAAGATATTTTTGAACCTCTTCAAATTTTTATATTGTTTTTTGATCTTGAGAGTCCCTTTAACTTCCAGGTGGTGCAGGAAAAATGAGTGTGAGGTGTGAGGAGGGCCGTGTCCCAGGTCTCCGTTAAGCCACTGGGACATGCCCTAGCAGGTGTTGGTCCTTGGCTTCACACGGAACATTTAAGGAGCAGGCCACAGTTGATTAAATGTAGTTTTTTTAGAGAGGTACATATTGTATATAGTATAGGTTGTTTCAAAAGACATGAGAAAGACCATCACGTGTAGGGGTTGGATTCTCAGGTTAAAGTAAATGTAGGTACACACTCCATAAACAGAGTGTGGGCCGTCTCTGAAGAGGAGGGAGTAAAAGAGGCAGCCATTGGTCATGGTGTTGCCAATTTTTATGGTCTTGGTAGCTTTATATGCTAATAAGTGGGAGGATCATTCTAACTATCCTGGAGAAGGGGCTGGGATTCCCATTAAGTTGGCCATTTCCCACTCTTTGACCTTTTATGGCTAGCCTTGGAACTGTCATAGAGCCTGTGGGTGTGTTATTCACCATGCTAGTATATTACAATAGGCATATAATAAAGCTCAAGTTCTACTAGAAGTCACATCTCTAGCCATCTTGAGCCTCAAGGCCTCCTGGGGGTTGAATTTTCCACCATGTTGATGTTAATTGCTGCATCTTGCCTTGAATGGCTGTGCCCTGCCCCCTTCCTTCTTGTCTTACAGATACTCTGAGACCTTGAGATTCTTTTTTTTCTGAGAGACACTTGGAACCTCCCAGAAACTAGCGATCTCTGAAGTACTGGCTTCTTCTGAGATTCTAGGATCCTCTGAATTACTCAGAGCCTCAGATGTGATCAGAAACTTCACGTTATTGGGATTTAGAGGTGTTTGGAAACTTCTTGATACTTCAGGCCTTCTGCATGCTTGTGACCTCTGAGGTGCTAAGCGTCATTATGGTGGTGGAGACCTTGGAGATACTTGGGATATTTAATGCGTCAGGAGCTTTTAAAGTGGTGGGGTCCTTTTGGGTACTTGGGAACCTCTGAGATACTTAAGGCCTTTAGGTGCTTGGAACCTTTAAGGTTCCTCTCTGAGGAATATCTGAGATGTTTGGAACATCCAAAGTGCTAGGAGCCTTCAAGGGACTTGAAACTTCAGAGATGCTGGGGACCTTCAAGGTGCCTAGGTTTTCAGAGTTTCTCAGGGTCTTTGAGGTGCTGAGGGCCTTGAAGATACTAAGAGCCTTTAAGGTTTTGGGGGCCTCAGAGATGCTCAGGGATTTTGAGGTGTTGGTGGCCTTAAAAGTCCTTAGGCCCTTGGAAACTCTTGGACCCTTCAAGGTGCTGGGATGCTTTGAGGTGATCTCATATTTCAAGATACTTGAAAAAGATGCTGGGAGGCAGGTCCATGCTGGCTGGCACATGCTCCCTCAACCATGCCACCTTCTCAGTTCTGCAACATTGCTCTTCTGTCTGGGGACTGAAGCTGCAGCATTGGAACAAAATACAGCATTATTTCATTTTTTCTTTTTGTTTGTTCATTCATTTAAGCGTATATTTAGAACTGCACTTTGTCAAAAATCTTCCCTTCTCTTTTTATTCCCTAGTTAACTGAGGTTTTTACTTTCAACATTACAAACTGATTTC